>NW_024070205.1:9624590-9753678 GCF_014754425.2 Oryx dammah
AGAGAAATGCCTGATATTTAGTAACACTCTAGAAGCTTTGTGTTGGGTTCTCTTTCTGATCCTTTGTTTCAGGAAAAGGACACCAAGAAGCCAGTAAGACACAAGGTGGGTTATTTTTTTTCTCAACTGCTTTCCTTCCTGTGGAAAACCTCTCTAGCCCTGCCCATCCCTTCTTCTTTACCCCACCCTCACCCCACGGCAAAGCCACTTCCTCCCCAGAGTCTTGCTCGCCCACTGACACCCCATTTCTCCTCTGCTCCACACTCCTCCTTTCACAGCTGCCAGCCCAGGGCTCACGCCCAGGCAGCTCGATCCTTGCCGACATTCCACCCTCACTCAGCAGCCTGGACAGAGCTGGCATGGCCAACCGGGGTCACCTTGGGAGAAGGCAGGCAGTGGTGACTGGGGTGGTGGCCTGAGAGCACGGCCCATCTGGCCCCTGTCTTGCTGGAATCATTTTAAATATGACTTCCTATTATTACCACTCATAATATTCTTTATATATGAAGAGAAGCTACCATTGAGTGAGTACCTGATGACATGCCAAGCGCCTTGCAAGGCTTCTCATTTAATCTTCCAGGAAACTCATAAAGTGGGTGCTGTCACCGTCCCCTTTGTATCCATTCATCTGTTGATGGACACTTACGTCTCTTCCATGTCTTGACTTTGGTAAACAGTGCTGCTGTGAACACAGAGGTGCATGTGTTGGGTTGACGAAAGAGTTTGTTTGAGTTTTTCCGTAACATCTTATGAAAAAATCCAAACAGACATTTTGGCCAACCCAATATCTTTTTGAATGACAGTTTTTGTCTTTTCTAGATATTTACCCAGAAGTGGGATTATTGGATCATATGTTAACTCTAATACCATCCCCTTCTAAACATAAGGAGATAGGGTCAGAGAGGTCAAGCAACCTGCCCAAGAGCAGACAGCAACCAAGTGGCCACGCTGGGGTACAGACTCAAATATGCCTCATTCCTGATCCCCTGCTCTTAACCATCATGTTACACTGCTTAAAAGGCATTTAGTTCAACTTATTCCCACCCACTGAAGTAGGGAAGACCATTTCAAACAAGAAGCTCTTTGGAAAATGAAGCTGGTCACCAGACGTCTGGGGTTATAATTAGCCCCAGAATCCACTGGGACTTGTAACTGGTCATCTGCAGGGAACCCTGCTCTTTCTCAAGCTTGCATTCACCAAGCTCCTTTGCCAGGCCTCTCGGACCACATCCTACTTGGGCAAGTGGTAATAGGGCCAAGGTCACAAATCTGGTTCCTTCGTGGTCCTGTTCACATCCATCTAACCTGCGGTCACAGACGGTACTCCTAACCTGGGCCAGCATTTCTCAAGTGTAGACCCCTGGATGGCAATGAAAGTGGCTTAATATGATCCTCTATTTAAAAAGAAATAAATGATAAACTATGAAACTAGAGATACAGTTGTCAAAAGTTACAGCTTTATATAAAGATAGTTATCTATTTGCAATAGAGACCTGGCATCTCACTGAATTCTAATCCCTGGGATTAGGAAAGGCCAAGTTCCCCAGTTTACTGCTTTTTCCTTAAAAGTATACGGAGAAATTGTAGAGATGTTCTAACACAGGTGAGGTGTCAAGTTTTGTTTAATTGTTCTGAGCTTGTTGAGGTCCTGGCATACCACCTCCTGACATCCCCGAGACAGCAGTGAAGCATCTATTGTGCAGTAACTCGGCACAGATCCGGTCTTGGGCCAGGTGTACAGCAGAAATGAATGGCTCCAGAGAAGACCATACAAGGTGGCCTCCTGCAACCATGGCTGAAGACTGTGGGGATTGCGAATTGTCCAAAACAGGCTCAAGGCCAATGAGGGGGGTGAGCTCCTCTGTGTACACAGCACTGCAGAGGGCCTGGTGGAGAGCCAGGGCCATATGCAGAACCTCAGCCTGAGTGAAGGGGGCAGGGAACACACTCACGCAGGTGAAAACAGGCATGGAGACACACACTGAGAGCACAGTGCATACCGTGACGAGGGGGCAGAGACATGGAGGGAAAAGAGCCCAGTGGCTTCAGAAAGGGAATAGATGTCCGAAAGAGGGAGAGCATGGAGCTCAGAGCTGAACAGTTTAAGCCTAGGTGGGGAGAATAATGTGTCCCTGTGTGTGGACACGGGGCCCAGGTCAGAGAGGGCTTGTGGAGCTGAAGGCTTATGCCCAGGAGAACACTGGAGATGAAACCAGCTGTTTTTTGTGGCACCATGCCAGTGCCAGATGGTTGGGATGGTTTTACCCCCAATCTATACCCTAACTGATTAATACATCAACATTTATTGAGCTTCAGTAAAGTGACTAGCATTGTGCAAGACAGCAGAAATATGATTACGGTTAAAAGATGGTCTTATCTTCCAAGAGTTTATTGTCCATAAGTCTAGTTAGGGACATATTAAAGCAAAGAGATGATCACAGCATATGGTAATAGAGACAATGATAGAGACACGCTATCAGGAGCTCGCTATCAGGAGCTCGGGGCTTCCCTGGTGGCTCAGAGGTTAAAGCGTCTGCCTGCAATGTGGGAGACCTGGGTTTGATCCCTGGGTTGGGAAGATCCCCTGGAGAAAGAAATGGCAACCCACTCCAGTATTCTTGCCTGGAGAATCCCATGGACGCAGGAGCCTGGTAGGCTGCAGTCCATGGGGTCGCAAAGACTCGGACACGACTGAGCGACTTCACTTACTTACTTATCAGGAGCTCAGAGATAACCTAGGAGGGAGACCAAGCTCAGGCGGGGGGTATCAGGGATGGTGGCACCCGAGGCATCTTAAAGAACAAATAGGAAATGGAAGTGGTCCAGGTGGGAAAATGCATTCTCAGAGTTCAACATGGGCAATGGTATTGAAAGGAGAGAGCACATGGGGAATTAGAAGTATTTAGGTGTGGCAGGGAGTGTTAAGGAAGAAGCGACAGGCAGGACTAAATGTCAAACCAAGGTTGCAATGGCAGGCATCTTGGGATTAAAGATCTTAAGGAGGGAAATAATGGTGTTAGATTTAATCCTTCAGCGGTTGATAGTCATGGGTGTAAAGTGAGAAGAGAGAATAGTTTTATGGAGAATAACCACAGCCCTCTCCTGAATACCCATTATCCCTCCCAGTGTCTTTACTCCCCTCCCTTAACATTTCTGTTTTCTTTTTTCACCCTGTACTATTGAGTGCCCACACCAAGAATCTTGTGAGGATATCTTGATTCTACTCCAATAAGGGACATGAGCAGGCCTGGGGTCAAGTTCAGAGGCCGCCATGTGAATTTCTAGATTTCATTCCAAGGTATCCTTTGAAAGTACCCAGGAATCTGAGAAGTAGTTTGGTAGGAAGATGCCTTGCAAAGTCTAGCAGATATCTCCTACCTCTGCTCCAAAATTCCAGGGTAAAGGCAGGCTCTAGTAGATGTGAACAGGAACACATTTTCATGATATTTCTGATATTAGTTCAGAACAATCTGAGAATAGGTAGGGTAGATAGATGAATAGATAGATAAACAGATGGGCAAATACTAGTATTGGTATCAGAATCATATTCTGCTACCCAAGTTTCTTTTTTCAATAGCTACCTTCTCTGTTGTAAGAACTTTAACCTATTTACATATAATTATTTTCCCTTCTAAAATGGTTTAAAATGCCCATTTGATTTCTAAGACACAGTGAGTATTGGGGGCACAGACTAGCTTTTTAAATGGGCTGGTTTCTTTCAAAACAGGAAGCAGTACCAGCCAAGTTCATTAAAAATCAGCATCAGAGAATACTTACTAAGTACTTAATTATGTAATCAGATTTTGGCTTGGGGGCTGGGTACAAAGTTAGAAAGAGAGAGACTGGTTGTACCTGGCTGGGTGAAAAGAGAGCAAGGGACTGAGACAACATCCCTCTCCAGGCATGCTGGCCTCTGGTGGCCCACGTCTCTGAGCCTGCAGGCCGAAGCCCCAGACCCGAGATGTCCTACTTCTCTAAGTCCAGTGAGTAGGGACCCTTTTCCGTGGGGAGGATTCACCCCCTTCTGGGAATGATTGTCATCGGTGCACCGTGCCTAATGACACAGTCTAACTTTAGAATAGCAGAATGTTTTTAAAGATGTAGATGTACATTTAACTGGGAAGATATTCCAGGGGTTAAACCCTGCCTTTTCCCTGCCCTTGCTATGTACTCCTTTGGCTCTCCTTTGTAGGTTGATTTACCTCTCTGTCTCATTGTAGCAGTCAGCCTTTTAGAAAACATCTTCGTTGTACTTTTCAGCTTTCATAGCATTATATCATTATACGGAACCATAGAATTTTGAGGAGGGAAGGCACCTCCTCAAACCCACATGAGTTGCTACCCAAACTCACACTGAAACTAGTGATAAAGGCTGAATCCTGTCTCTCTTGTCCCTACCGTGTTGCCTCCCTTTCTCCTTGCCAAGTCACCATCACCTTAGAGCCACAAAAATGCAAAACAAACTTGAACCTTGGTTGAGAGCTAAGCCTATGAGTCATGGTTGAACAACAGCTTCTTTCTCTCCACATTAGCTGTGTTTCCTCCACTGTAGCCCAAACAAGAATCAACCATGCTACCGTGAATGTCATTAAAACGACGTTGGTTCGCTTAGTGGCAATGGAGTGGCATTCAGGGGCTCCTGTCGTGGAGCAGGCACTGTTTGGATCCTGCAGAATCCGGGTAGTAAGCTGTCTTATCCTGATGGAGTGAGCAGGGGGATTCCTGAGTGCAGAAGGCACCTGACCTCATTCACTTTCAGATGGTCAGCAAAGCCTCTGGTGGAGAGGAGGATTTCCAAACATCTTAAATACCTGAGGGTAGGGAAGGCTCCCAGGGCAAGAGGAAGGAATTTCTGGGAATAAGCTGTCTGAAATCAGCAAAAGAACTGATTGGAATGAGACCTTGTGTCACTTTCTAAAATTGGACGTGGCTAAAAATAGCTGTTGGAGGGACTTGGGAAAGAAGGAGCTTTGCCTTGAGTTCTAGGAATGTCCCGCACGGTGGGTGTCCAATTTGCTTCCTGACCTCTGCTCTGTCCTTCGCTACCACCTCTGCCCCTCTCACTTCCCACATCAGCTCTGTTCTGCCTGTTCATGCTTATCTCAAACTTCTGCTAAAAACTTCCTCTCTCCAGTGATGCTCTTTGTTCTTTGTTCTTTGTAGAGGATACTTGATTCTCCCGAGTCCAAACTCAAAAAAAGACCTTCCCTCTAATGTTTTCGAATGTTCCCCACTTGTGGACCAAATATTTTTTGAGCAATTATCATGTGCTGTTGGAAAATTCACAATTTATAAAACATTCACCCTACATGATTACTTTAAAACAATACAACGTGATATATGGTTAAATATCAAGGAAATAGCAACCCATTCCAGTATTCTTGCCTGGAAAATCCCACGAACAGAGGAGCCTGGTGGGCTACAGTCCATGGGGTCACCAAGGAGTTGGACACGACTTAGGGACAAGAACAGCAACATACACAACGGGTAGGAGGTGTTTCACGAATTTAGAAGAGACAGAGAGATCATGCTGGGGCTGGAGTCCACACTGAAGGCGCCACAGAAAAGCAAGCCTTCAGACTAGATGGTAAGAAGGTGGAACCAGGGCGATTCGAAATAAAGCCAAGCTTAGCGAACAAATACTCGCAGGAGGAATTTCATGGTAGAGAATAATAAAAATAATGTTTAACAGCTAAAGAGGACCTTATGGTTTGCAACTGCTTTCACACACACACACACACACACACACTATTTGAGGGGTACCTCACCATGCAGCTTGTGGGATCTCAGTTCCCTGACCAGGGTTTGAACCTGGGCAGTGAAAGAGCCAAGTTCTAACCACTGGACTGTCAGAGAAGTACTTCCCCGCCTCTACTATCCCTACACTATTGAATTTAAGAGCAGTGAGCTGAAATAAGGTCCTGCTGTATAGAGGGGGAATCATATCCAATCTCCTTAGGATAAACCATAATGGAAAGGAATTAAAAAAAAAAGAATGTATATATGTGTTAAAAAAAGAATCTGAAAGAGTGGATATGTATGCCTGTTGTATATGTATAACCAATTCAGTTTGCTGTACATCTGAAACTAATGCAACACTGTAAACCAACTATTCTCCATTAAACAAACAAACAAAAAAAAGAGTCACGAGCTGAGGCAGATTACAGACACTTCTGAACACCAGCTAATACATGGCAGATTCAGCAAGTTTTTGGTGGGCACTTACCTCCTATCAAACAATTCTGCATCCCTTATCTCATTTAATTCAATAACTAAACTTGTGAGAAACATGTTGTTATCACTATTTTACAAATGAGTAAATTAACAGTTAAGAAATTTCTCAAGGACACATTGTTATTAATAAAAATAAAACAACAGCAATGGCTATTACACATAGCAATTCCAATGTGTTAGATACTATTTAAGAATTCTTATAACAACTCTTATAGTGAGGTAGGAACTATTGTTATTCCCCATGTTTTAGATAGGGAAAACTGAAGCATGGAGATGTTTAGCAACTTGCCCAAGATATACAATTAAGAAGTATCAGAGTCTAGACTTGAACTTAAGCTATTTGAAGCCTAAATCTTAGTCTCTGAATTCTCTACCCTAGAGTAGAGCTGTCAATAGAAATACAGTGCAAGATACAGATGTGAGCCACATATGTAAGTTTAAGTGTTCTGGTGAAAGTGAAAGTCGCTCAGTCGTGTCCGAGTCTTTGGGACCCCACTAACTATACAGTCCATGGAATTCTCCAGGCCAGAATACTGGAGTGGGTAACCTTTCCCTTCTCCAGGGGATCTTCCCAACCCAGGGATCAAACCCAGGTCTCCCGCATTGCAGGCAGATGCTTTACCAGCTGAGCCATAAGGGAAGCCCAAGATTCCTGGAGTGGGTAGCCTATCCTTTCTCCAGCGGATTTCCCAACCCAGGAATCGAACCAGGGTCTCCTGCATTACAGGCAGATTCTTTACCAACTGAGCTATCAGGGAAAATAAAGAGAGGGAATTCCCTGGTGGTCCAGTGGTTAAAATTCCATCCTTCCACTGAAGGGGACACGGCCTCAAACCCTGGCCAGGAAACTTCCTGGAAGCCAGGTGGTACGGGAAAAAAAAATTTTTTTCTAATACATAAAAAGAAAAAAGGTAAAAATTAATTTTAATAACATATTTAATACCAAATATCTTCAAAATATTATCATTTCAATATGTGATTATTATGTTTATATTATTTATATTTTTGTATATTCAGTTCAGTTCAGTAGCTCAGTTGTGTCCAACTCTTTGCAACCACATGCACTGCTGCATGCCAGGCTTCCCTGTCCTCCACTGTCTCCCAGAGTTTACTCAAACTCATGTTCTTTGAGTCAGTGATGCCATCCAACCATCTAATCCTCTGTCGTCCCCTTTTACTGCCTTCAATCTTTCCCAGCATCAGCATCTTTTCCAGAGTCAGTTTCACATCAAGTGGCCATAGTTTTTGATGTCACATTTTTATTCTAAGTCCAGTGTGTATTTTTAGACTTAGACCACATTTCAATGCAAATGCTAAATTTTCATCAGAAATATTTATCTTCTATTTCATACAATTTATAGTTTAAAAAAGTAGAGTTTTTTCAAATTACTTCAAGCATACTGAAAAGTTTTCCAATGACTGAGTTGAGTTCCAAACATCACTCTTTCAATGTGGGCATTTGTATTGTCAAACTTGTTTTTTTTTATTTTAGAAGAAATGACCTGACTTTGAAGCAAATTGAAATCAGTTTCAATTCTATCTAAGTTAAGTAATTCACTAACTTTTCTGTAAACCCAGTATTATTAACGTTCAATTCAAAGAAGTATTGCACAAATTGAAAAGCAACTGTGAATTCATTGATATTCATATTTGTATAAAATATTCATATTTTTATTTTAGTTTTTGCAGCTGACTTACATAATGCTCTTGGTTACAATGAAAATCTTCTATATATTCATGTTTGAAAATATGAAAATGAATTATTATTATTATTGTTATGAAAATTTCAATTTCAATATAAATTCTTATACCTTCTGGATAGTACTGGTGCCTGTTGGGGATCCCTGCTATAGAGTCTCTTCTATTTCCCAGCTCTGCTAAGGAGCTCGGTTAACTTTTAGCAATCTGAGTTCTCTTTCCTGAGTGCCATAGAGTTAGTTGTACCTTATAAGTTTAGCATTCAGCTTAAGATTCAGGGTAACTCAGGATTTATTTCTCCATATACCTCTGTTCTCTGCTATTCTGCCTCAAAAAATACAGCTACCTCAGTTCAGTTCAGTTCATTTCAGTCGCTCAGTTGTGTCCGACTCTGCGACCCCATGAATCGCAGAATGCCAGGCCTCCCTGTCCATCATCAACTCCCAGAGTTCACTCAGATTCATGTCCACTGAGTCAGTGATGCCATCCAGCCATCTCATCCTCTATTGTCCCCTTCTCCTCCTGCCCCCAATCCCTCCCAGCATCAAAGTCTTTTTCAGTGAGTCAACTCTTCGCATGAGGTGGCCAAAGTACTGGAGCTTCAGCTTTAGCATCATTCCTTCCAAAGAAATCCCAGGGCTGATCTCCTTCAGAATGGACTGGTTGGATCTCCTTGCAGTCCAAATCCTGCCCAAACTCTGATCTTTTTGCTGTCGTTTTAGCAAGACTGTTTTGTCTGCTTGGATCCCTCTTCTTGTGATCTGGAAAGTGCCTCCAGGCAGAAAGCTAGTCTTATTGTTTCTCTACTCCCAGGAATCACAGTCCTGCACTGTGTGTTGTATGATGAAAACAGTTATTTCAAGCATTTTTGCCTAAATTTCTTGTGTCCTGTGAGAGGGTTAATCCAGTTTCTGTTAATTTTCATGTCTGGAAGTACAAGTTTTTTCATCGTGATTTCTTTTTTCACTACTAAAATAGCTCTTGCTTAAGTCAATAAAAATATTTTTCTGTACACGTCAAACTGTCTTCTAACTTTCCTCCTTGATGTCACTGACAGGCTATTACTTCCTTTCTCCCCAGGAATCTAAATCAATGCATTTCCTTTGTTTTTGTTTTTGCAACCCATCTGTTCTGGCTTTTACTCTGCTGGTGCTACTTCAGTGTCACTTTTCCTGTAGGTGGACATTCTCTAAAGTGGTGCTCAAGCCTTCCTTTGTCTAGCTCGCTTTCGGGAATCCTTACTCTGCTACCTGAAGGTTGGCAGTCTGTCTGCTGGCTGGATCTAGGGCACATAGCAGAGAATTCTCTCCGTGTCTGGATTTCCCCTTTCATAAATGCCCAAGTATCAGCAGGAGGAGAAGGGGACGACAGAGGATGGGATGGTTGGATGGCATCGCTGACTCGATGGACATGAGTTTGAGCAAATTCTGGGAGTTGGGATGGACAGGGGAGCCTGGTGTGCTGCAGTCCATGGGGTTACAAAGAGTCAGACATGACTGAGCGGCTGGACTGAACTGATCAGCTCAATTTCACCATTTTTAAAATACAGTGACCCCGACCAGGGAGTTAGCTGGTGCCACCCTGCATTGGAAGCGCAGAGTCTTAATCACTGGACAACCTGGAAAGTCCGCGCTGAGCCCTATTTGTGAGCAGCGAGGGCCGCTTTGTTCTTCATCCCTGACTCCCCGCCACAGCGGCTGAGCCCTGCTTCTACTGCAGCCCTTCTTCGTGTTTAGCCCTGGAGATCCCCGAGGAACATGGCAGGCTGCACATCTTTTGCCCATTTGTTTCTGTCATTCTTTTTTTTTCCTTAAAGAAGAAAGAGAGGTTTGTGTTGTTTGTGTAATTTCCCTCTTTGCTCCAGCCTACTCCAGGCGGCCAGCCCAGTCTAGCCTTCATCTTTCCCTCTGTTAATATCTAACATGTCATCGCCTCTTTTAAAAAATAAAGATCCAGCTCTCCGCCTCAAAGACCTTAAGAAACTCTGTTAACTCGACTTGCCTAGCCTCAGATTCATCTTTGCATCCCCTTTCCTTTCTTCCTCTGACACTCCTTTCGTTCCCGTGCCACAAGAGAAAACTGGCTTAGCATTTGAACATTTGGTTAAAGGCCTCCAGTTCACATGGTCCACCAATTCAAATTCTTGGCACCATTTGTAATTCTTCCCTTTGAGTTGCCACCCTCACATCCATCCAGTCTCTCTGGTATTTCCTTGTAATGTCTTTCATACCTGTTCTCAGGGCCATTTTTAGTTAAAGCCTGTGGTCATCAAGGAAGGGGAAATGAGGCCAGGCAGGGGGCAAGGACTCTGGATTGTCATTTGGGAATTTTTTCAAAATACTGTAGAGCTTAAAAAATCTCCACACTGATATACTCTGCTTAGCACCACTCAGCCAAGTCCTTATCCTGGACACCCATCCTCATTTTCACCTAATCTCATTGGCTTCCACTTTCCCCACCCACTGCTCTTAAAACACCTTCAGTTCAGTTCAGTTCACTCGCTCAGTCATGTCCGACTCTTTTTACAACTCCATGAATCACAGCACACCAGGCCTCCCTGTCCATCACCAACTCCTGGAGTTTACTCAAACTCATGTCCATTGAGTTGGTGATGCCATCCAGCCATCTCATCCTCTGTCGTCCCCTTCTCCTCCTGCCCCCAATCCCTCCCAGCGTCAGGGTCTTTTCCAATGAGTCAGCTGTTCACATGAGGTGGCCAAAGTATTGGAGTTTCAGCTTTAGCATCAGTCCCTCCAAAGAACACCCAGGACTGATCTCCTTTAGGATGGACTGGTTGGATCTCCTTGCAGTCCAAGGGACTCTCAAGAGTCTTCTCCAACACCACAGTTCAAAAGCATTGGTTCTCATCAAATACTGTCCTGAGAGAGAAGTCATTAATATCTTTTCCTGGGCGTATGCCTCATCTCTTCCCCTTGAGTTGGTGCTCCCTTAGGGTTGGGACCACAATATTTACCCACAGGCTGTGTTCATAACAGGCCTCAAATCTGTGATGGTGCTTGTTTGGTCCATAGGATGACCAGCCCTCCTGGTTTGCCCAACTGTGTGTGCAATTATACCATCTTTCCTTTGGTGCATATTCCCTGCTTTGTTCTCTTAGTTGAATTTTTTTTAAAAATATGTATTCATTTATTTATTTATTTGGCTGTGCTGAGTCTTAGTTGCAGCATTCAGGACCTTCCATCTTTGTTGGGGCGTGTGGGCTCTAGCTCCTTGACCATAGATCGAACCCCGGCTCCCTGAAATGTGAACTTGGAATCAGCCACTGGACCACCAGGGAAGTCCTCATAACTGTAATTGATGTGAGCTCTCCCCACTGATGGTGAACTCCATGAAGTCATTCTTGTGTCACTCATAGCTACCCTCCGAGCACCTGGAATAAACCAGGGACGTTACAGATCAATGGATATTTTTTGAGTGAATGAATAGGAAATATTGGACACCATTATATCTCTTGACGAGCTCATTTTCCCTCTAGATAACAGTACTTCAGAGCGCCACATTTACAAATTTTTTTTACAGTGCTAGGCATCTTATAGCAGTAAGATTTCAATCCAGTCAATTAGATTTCTTTGTGAATGTCTCTATACAGACTGAATAAACGAACTTGAATTTCCACTGATTTCTTTTTTTTGTTTTAACTTTTGGGTGTCACTGTGTACAAGTATTGAAGCTTGAAATTCTTTAGATCATCTTACAGCCACAAGGAAGTAAATAAGTGTTAGTCACTCAGTCTTGTCCGACTCTGTGTGACCCCATGGACTGTAGCCTGGCAGGCTCCTCTATCCATGGGATTCTCTAGACAAGAATACTGCAGTGGGTTTGCCATTCCCTTCTCCAGGCTCCACTGATTTCCACAAGAGAAGAATAGAGAACCCCAGAGATGCTAGAATATAAAAAAATTGTTCCTGGACATGACAGACGTCACTGGAAACAAGGAGAATAGGAGAATCCTAGGACAGTAGAGATGAGTGTCACACAGATGAGAGAGAGACCTTAATAATCTTGTTTGATCTCTTTCTGCCAGATTTGTTGTATGAATAATGCCTGGTATATGGTAGGTGTTAAATTTATGCAGGTGATTATATGTGCCTACCCAGACACATACACAGTTTAAAAAGAAAAAAAAAACAACTGCGTCCTTTGGCACAGAAGTCAAATCTTAGGATCTGGAAACACTGGAGAATTTCCAGTTCTATAATTCCTGAAAATCCTGTAATATTACTAGTACTGCTTCTTCAAAGCATAGACATCACCTGATACTGAGGATATAAGGTTAATTTCTTAGATTTTCAGATTGACTATTTTTTGGAAGTTTGAGCCAAAGGAGCAAGCTAGTAAGAGAGAACACATTGCTGGCATGCAGCCACTAGGTATTTTAAGATAGGCACTGCTTCAAAACTTACTATATGCTTCCTCCAGGCAGATGAAAGAAGATCAGTTACAGGTTTGTATAAAATCTGCATATGAGTGGAACAGTAAGTAGCCATATAGTGTTTTTATGGGCTTCCCAGGCAGTGCAGTGGTAAAAAAAAAAATCCGCCTGCCAAGGCAGGAGGCACTGGAGATAGAGACATGAGTTTCATCCCTGGGTCAGGAAGATCCCCTGGAGAAGGAAACTGCTACCCACTCCAGTATTCTTGCCTGGAAAATTCCATGGACAGAGGAGCCTGGAGGGCTACAGTCCATGGGGTCACAAAGAGTCAGACAGGACTGAGCAAGAAGGACAACAGTACTTTTATAATGACTGTGCTGCAAAATATAGCCAGAGAGCAGTCCTGATTTGAATTTAATCTGCTTTTTTTTTTCTTTTTGCCCATTCACCTCCAGGTCAAATTCTGACTCAAGGTGTGGTATAATATATTCTTCTGCTGAAATGGAATTTTTTTTTTTTTTTTTGGTAAAATGTTGTGTGAAATAAGTAAGTTCATTGACTGAGATATTGAAATCTTTTTTCTCAGTTCCCTGGCCAGGAATTGAACCCAGGCCCATGGCAGTGAAAACCCAGAATCCTAACAACTAAACCACCAGGGAACTCCCTGGAAATCTTTTTAGTAATGAAGAAAGGTGGGTAAGTTAGTTTCTTGAACGGCAAGTATTCTTCTCTGTTGTTTTTGCCCTTATCCATATAAAATTTTTGTTTTGTTTCAAGAATCACTTCAAACATTACTCTTTCTGTTACATTTTCTCTGACCCTCTTTGCAAACCAAATTTGCTCTTTTTTCCACTGTGTTTACACAGGGCTATAAGGAACACTTAGGATATACTCTTTGGTCATTTGTTTGTGCTGTCCCTCCTCACTAAATTGAAAGATCCATGCTTCATTTATCTTTTCATTCCTAGTGTCTGGCATATTGCCTGGCACATGGATGGCACTTGAAAAATACTTGCGGGGTTGATTTAAAGAGTAGAGAGTTCACCAATATCAATCTTTTAAACCCCACTCTGCAAGGACGAAAGGATATGGCATGAGCTGAGCTCCTTCAAACTATTCTAGTTCCTCATCTAGTATACAGGTAAAGTGTTGCCCACATCAGGAGTTATCCAATATTTTCAACTCAGCCCACTTAGATGGGGGCAAAAGACCTCACAGCTATGGGAAAAGGATTCAGAGATAATCATAAAGTGTAATTGTGCCGGCAAATGCTCTGGGGGAATTACTAGTACCTCTGCTGTACCAACAGCTCACATTCACTCCTTCTGCAAGTCCTATGTAATCCTCCACTAAGATAAATCTCCAATCTAACCATCTCTACAGCCACTGACCTTGTCTGAGTTCTTGGTTCACCAACACAATAGCCTGTAAAATAGCCCACAACAAACTTATTTAATAATGACAAGCTTAACTGAAAGCAATTTATAATTGAAAGCAAAAATGGCATCAACTGAAAACCATGACTACCAATCTTCCCCTTGTGACAAAGGATCCTTCCTGAAAATTGCCAAAATTCCAATTGTCTCAATGTGCACTGGTATTTGAACAGTGGCCAGAAAGACAACACAGAATCAGAGTTCTTGGAAAAAGTCTAAAAAGTGCTGAATTTAGTTTATGAAAACCAAGTGCCAAAAATCTTTGACCACTTGGAGAGTAAGTTATTAGTCAGAAGATCTCATTGTATACAGAAACAAAAGTCTCCTGTAAGTCCTGGAAAAAAAAAAAGGACTTTCCAGTTTGGATCAGTTTGAGGTCTGTGAGGAGGACCTTCTTGGTCTACCTGAGGTCAGGTAACAGCTTGACCTGATTAGCATTTAAGGTCTCTTCAAATTTCATATTTTGTTGATTCACAGCATGCATATATATCTGCAACATGAGTGACTTAATAAAGTAATGAAAGAATGAATGCATAGGCGTGAGTAAGTCTGTAAGAACTTTGGAAGCTTCACTGAAGTATAGAGCAGTGCTTTTCAAACTTCTTCAGTGATGCGTGCTCAGTTGCTCAGTCGTGTCCAGCTCTGCAAGTCCATGAACTGTAGCCCGCCGGGGTCTGCTGTCTGTGGAATTTTCCTGGCAAGAATACTGGAGTAGATTGGCATTTCCTACTCCATCTTCAGTGATGAAATACCTATAAATCATGTAGCTTTTGGTGGAGCCTCTAAAAATGTTAATTTATTAAATCTTAAGAGAGTAAACTGATTCTATCTCTAGAAGCACATAAAAGAATCTGATAGCTTCAATTACCTCCCAGGGAGGGAATTTTACCTAATTTAAATATACTTAAATAAGAAGGAATGACATATTAAAAATTAATGTTTTATGATACTATCTTGATTTAGATTCAAGTACAGTAGTGCAGTTGTAAGAATCACAATTCTAAGAAAGATACAAGGAAAAAAATCTTTATTTTGTTTCTGTAAATTGGGAAAAGATCGGTACTATTTGATTTTCATATAAAGCATATTTGTTTGGTGTTCTATAGGAGTACCGTTTGGGTATCATGGTTCTTAAGGAAAGAGAAATGTTGGCAGCCAAAACTTTGCTTGGACATGCTTTAGAGAATTTCACAGTGATGTGGACATAATACAGTCTCTGATGCACTCTTTAAAAAAATTTCTTCTAGTATTCTTGAAATTTAAAGCACAAATAATATGCTTAGCCATCAGAGTTGCTGGAATGTTTTTTCCTCTGATGCACACTTTAAACCATTAAAAGACCTTGATTTTGCTATTGTAAGTATCGTCATCTCACTCAGTTCAGTTGCTCAGTCATGTCTGACTCTTTGCAACCCCATGGACTGCAGCACGCCAGGCTTTCCTGTCCATCATCAACTCCCAGAGCTTGCTCAAACTCATGTCCATAGAGTCGGTGATGCCGACCAACCATCTCATCCTCTGTCATCCCCTTCTCCTCCTGCCTTCAATCTTTTCCATCATCAAGGTCTTGTCCAGTGAGTCAGTTCTTTGCATCAGGTGACCAATGTATTGGAGCTTCAGCTTCAGCATCAGTCCTTCCAATGAATATTCAGGACTGATTTCCTTTAGGATGGACTGGTTTGATCTCCTTGCCTATTTTCTCCTGCAAGATAGTCATTGTGAATAAAACAATGAAATCAGTAAATAAATCAAGTCATGTGAGGATAAAGTAAAGCAAAGAATTTGCCAGTGGTGAAGTCTTGGCCTCTCACTTATATATGGGTCTTAACATATGGAAAAAAACAGGAGTTCTACAGCATGGAATGGTCACTGACACTCTTCCTTGTCAGGGGTACAAACAGTTCAGCACTGAGATTGTGGTTTTCTGTTAGATGATTCTTAGTGACCAAATCTGTTTATGACTCAGATACTTTATTTACTTAAGACAGTGCATGGAAAAGAAATGATTAATATCATGCACACGATAATTTTATGGACATACATATGTGCATAAAATTATCAAGTGCATGATATCTACTTTTCCAAGAGTTTGTTTTATGTATCATATTTAAAACTCATGCCAATATTGTAAAGAAGGCTGGTTACTTTTTTTTCTAATATACAAATGTGGAAACCAAGCCTCTGAGAGGGTAAGTGACTTGATAGGACCATACTATAATTAATAAAGTCAGGCCTTTTGAGTCTTTGGCTATAGTTCTTTCCATCCCACCCAAAATGTTTGGTAACTTGAATCTAGAATGCCATCTTGCTCTCTTCTTTGGTTTTGACTCACACTTTCTTTAAAATTTTTCTCAAAATTCTTCTCCAAGAGGCTGTTTCAGAAAACTCAGACAGTTTTGCTTGTTCCAAACCTCTCAAGAATTTGTTTCCAGTATCTATTTTCTATCTGTTCTATTCAGTCTCTATTTTCCATTATTTATTATGTCATATTCCAGTATGAATTTTACCTTTGTTGGTGTGCTTTCTGCAATTTATTTCCCCTTCTTAGCCTATACAAATTCTATTAAAAATTCTGGACATTTAAGATCTATTTTAAATAACATCCAGGTGACTAGAGAATAGAGTTTCAAACATTCATGTGCATAAGAATGACATAGGAAACTTATTAAAAATATATTTCTCAGGGAACTTCCTTGGCAGTCCAGTAGTTAAGACTCTGTGCTTCCAATGCAGGGCATGCAGGTTCAATCTCTGCTTGGGGAACTAAGATCCTACATGCTATGCCATGCGGCAAAAAAAAAAAAAAGATATTTTAGTGCTTTTCCCATTGGTTCTGATTCTGTATGTGTGGGAGAATCCTGTGTGTTAGGCCCAGCAATCTGCATTTTAAATAAGCTCCCCAGAGGATTCTTATGCAGGTAATCCAATGACTATACTTTTAGTCATTTCCCTGTTCTTGAGAATTAAAAATTAGATTGGTACATACTGCATGTTTATACTTTGTTCAGTAAGAGATACAAAGGTATAAAATAACTGAGTCCTTACTCTTTTTTTATTAATTTCATTTATTAATTTCTTTTCGTCTGTGCTGGGTCTTCATTGCTGCACGCAGGTTTTCTCTTGCTGCAGAAAGTGGGGGCCACTCTCTAGTTGCAGTGCTTGGGCTTCTTGCTGAGGTGGCTTCTCTTGTGGCAGAGCACAGGCTCTAGGCTCATGGGCTCAGTTATAGTGGTATCCAAGCTTAGTTGCTCTGTGGCATGTAGGATCTTCCTGGACCAGGGGTCAAACCTATGTCCCCTGCACTGGCAGGCAGATTGTTTACCAGTGGACCACCAGGAGGTCCCTTACTCTTTCGATGGTTACAAACAGCCGGGGAAGAAAGAGCATAGCACCTGCAATATCTGACCTTATATGAGGACAGACTCTGTGAGTGGTGTAGGTGATAAATGCTCTGTGCTTAGTTGCTCAGTCATGTCGTACTCTTTGCGACCCCATGGACTGTAGCCCGCCAGGCTCCTCTGTTCTATGAGGAACAGAGGAGGAATCCTCTGCTTCTAGGCTATCAGTATGTGGAATGATGCGTCTAAATTGAAAAAAAAAAAAAATTGTGTAGAGACATGGCACAATTTATGCCTGGAAAGACATCCACGAGTTAGAATGAGGAGAACCTGGAATTGGGACTTTATTCCATAGGTACTGGATGGTTCTTCACACATGCCAATAAAATAAATGTGGCAGTAGTAAAAAGACTTATCTGGCAGTGAGTTTGAAAGCCCTGAACTATATTTGGGGATCGGTTAAGCAAATTGTAAGGAAAGCTTGGTTTGAACGTTTGTAAGGTAGATTCAACACAGTCTGGAGCTTGACTGGATGAGAAAGAGAAAGATGTCTAAGACACTGCTGAAGTTTGAACCTCCTTGACTAGAACGCTTGTGTACAATTTCACTACTCAGTGAATATACTGCTACTGCTGTCACTTCAGTCATGTCCGACTCTGTGCGACCCCGTAGACGGCAGCCCACCAGACTCCTGTCCCTGGGATTCTCCAAGCAAGAACATTGGAGTGGGCTGCCATTTCCTTCTCCAATGTATGAAAGTGAAAAGTGAAAGTGAAGTCGCTCAGTCGTGTCCGACTCTTGGCGACCCCATGGACTGCACCCTACCAGGCTCCTCCGTCCACGGGATTTTCCAGGCAAGAGTACTGGAGTGGGGTGCCATTGCCTTCTCCCAGTGAATATAAGGAGGGAAATATTTTAAGGTAGCATTTGATTCTAGATCTAGAATTCAACTTCCTACCACCTTCTTTACCTCTGCATCAGTTAGTGTTGCTTAAATATATGGCAGTATTTTTAGCATGTCGAAAAGAAAAGATCTGGGGCTCGTCGAAGATAAATGGAGATTGGGGTCCAGTAAGCCAAAGACAAGACAAGCTGTGCAGTTCACTTATTTTTATTAGGCATCATTATACAGAAAGCACCGGACAAAAAACTAAGATGACCAACATTTCCGGTCTTTAAGAAGTTTAAAATCTGGATGGAACCTGTAAGAGATCCTAGTAAGAGTAAACGGCCAGTCCTCAAATTTACAAACTTCTGATCAGCGAATTCATACTCGTCCTGTTGAAGCAGTTCAAGGTCTCCGGCTGAAAAAGCGAAAATTAGTAGGATGTTAAATTGGGAATGAGAAACCTTTTCTTGGAGGATGTGGATTTGGGAAAGGCTTTCAAGTAGTAGGCACCAGACAGTCCGAACTCGCGCTAAAACAGCTCTCAGGAACTGTGTTGCCAGAACCTTCAGAAAGCTGTAAATTTATCCGGTAACTTCCAAGTGCGCTGCTTAGGGCCAGAGAGGCTCCAAAGCCCGCCTTTGGAGAGTCCAGCATCTCGCTCCCATTGGACAAGCTCATTTCCTCGCCTTCCTCCGCGGGGCGACTTCAGCCATCAATCACACGGCTTATTGCTCCACCCCTTTCCAGTGACGTAACACTTGGCACGCCTTCTCGCTCCAGCCCTCAAGCTCCCCACCAGTCGCTTCAGCTCCTTATTGGCTACCAGAAAGGGGAGGAAAGGGTACGGGCTTTCTCTTTTGCTCTCTAAACTCCCTCCTCTAGTTTCCCGGTCTCCTCATAGGCTGTCCACGCACCCATAGCCTTGAGCTGTCGCGCAGGCGTGCACAGACGCTTGTTGCTGGAGCCGCACCTCCCCTCAAGCCTTCGCGAGTTACGCGGTTGTGACGTGAGAGGGGCACTCCGCTAAGCCGTCTTCACTTACGATTGGCTGTGGTCGAGGTCCGTCACGTAACCACGCCCCCTCTCTCCTCCCAACCTCCCAGTTTGATAAGACCTTGCAGAAGGCCACGCCTCAGCCCGTTGGCCGCTTCACCCTGCGATTGGCTGAGGGAGCTGGCATGCTTTCCCACCCCCTCCACCTCGCAACTCCTTCCCGAGCTTCCGAGAGGCTGGCCGGACCCTGCGGAAGTTGTCAGTCAATCTCCTCCCGCGAGGCCCCGCCCCCGGGCCGCGCGCCCCCAACGCGCGCGCGCACACGCGCTCGCACTCACCCTACCGCCGCCCTCCCCTCGCCTCTCCCAGCACCTTCTCAAGTTGTAGCGGCCGCTCGCCAGGGGTTCTCTGTGGGCGGCGGAAGGGCGCGTGGGGGAGGGGGTCCGGACCGCTGGGCGCTTCGAGGAGCGAGTGTGAGTGTGTGTGTGTGTGTGTGTGTGTGTGTGTGTGTGTGTGCGCGCGCGCGCGCGCGCCCAGGGCCGGGGCGGCGGGTCACCGCCCCGGGAGATGAGGGGTCGGCGCTGACAGGGAAGAGCGCCGGCGGTGGAGACAGCGGCTCGGAGGGACCCCGCGATGGCAGCGCCTCGGGAGGAGGCTCGAGACCGGGCGGGCTGCCCTGGCAGCGGCCACTGAGGTGCTGGCGGACCGGCCGCCCGGGCACCCGGGCCGCCAGGGACGAGAGGCGCGTTCGACGTCCGCGCCCTCGCCTCAGTTGTCTGAACTTCGGGCTCCCGTCCACCCGCCCTCGGAACTCGGGAGTCAACAACTTCTTCACACACCACCCCCCGCCAGCCCCGGGGAGCTCGCCGAGCGGCGGGGACCGGGAACCTCCGGCCCTGAGATGCGGCCGTGAGGCGTCGGCGGGCGGCGAGGAGAGAGCTCGGCGGGCGCCCGGGAGCGGGAGGGCGGTGCGGCTGGGGGGCGCGGGGCGGAGGGGCGCGAGCTCCTCGGCGCCTCTCCCCCGCCTCCTCCTCCTCCTGCCGCTGCCCGTTCCGTGCTAGCCGCAGCCGGAGCTGCCAAGCGCCAGGGCCGCGGAGATGTCGTCGTCGTCGCCGCCGCCGCCGCCGCCGGCGGGGGCTGCCAGTGCCGCCATCTCGGCCGCCGAGAAAGTGGACGGCTTCACCCGGAAATCGGTGCGCAAGGCGCAGAGGCAGAAGCGCTCGCAGGGCTCGTCGCAGTTCCGTAGCCAGTGCAGCCAGCCGGAGCTGCACCCCTTGCCCCAACTCAAAGGTAGGTAACCTCCGAGGGCGCAGCCCGGGGAGGAACTCGCGGGTTCTCTTCGGCGCCGCCGGAGCCTTTGCTTTCTCGGGCGCGGGGGTGGGGAGTTCCTTCTGCCCACCTGGGGCTCGCGTTCCCCAACCTTCCTTGGCGTCCTCCCACCCTCTTTATGATTCTGACAGGTTTGATGTTAAAAGAGTCTTACTTTTTCTCCCCCCTCACTTATCTGGGTTCACTTTAACTCTTCCCTTCTTGGAGGAGGCCAGCACCCCTCCCTCCCCACCTGCGCGCTCGGGTTCTTGTCCTTGGGATTGCAACTCTCCTGAGTCTGGAGGGGTAGACTTTTTCTTATTTCAGTCTTCTTCCTCGAGTCTTGCCCTTCCCCGTCTTGTTGTAACAACCTGTCTTACGTTCCGACCTTCACTTTTCTGAGACCTGCCTCCTCTTTTCGGCCTCTCTTAATCTGTTGCTTTTCCGATTATAAAGCGTCTTTGTGCACACTATAACTTTTTACTTTCCTCTGATCTTTCCAAAGAGTCTTAGGATTAGGAATCCTAATGCGTACACCCGTTAAGAGTTACCTGCCTTTAGATTGATTTATAAAGAAAAAGCCGAAAAATCTGACCAAGGTAGTGTCTTACTTACTGGGTCATTAGATTTAAATGTTACTCTTTAGCCCAAAGAATGGAAAGATTTAAAATATTGTCTGAGAAGATACACACGGTAGAGTTGGAAAAGTATTAAGGAGTAGGTCGTGGTGCTTTGCAATGAAATAAGAACTTAGTTCGCCAAGCAGTGATTCCAGGGAGTCTGTAGATTTGTACAGTAATTCAAATTGGTATCCATGCCTAACGCCTTACAGGAGAACTTGGCACTCCTCCTGCCTCACTTACTTTTCCCACTAGGTTTAGAGGATTAAAAAAGAAAAAGAAATTGATTCCTGACGTTCTAGTTTATTTTTTTTTGTGGATTACTACCTTTTAATTTTATTATTTTAAAGTCTTTGCTTTTTATGAGACAGACATTGTCTTGGAACAAGATGATAATGGTCCTAAACATTTGAATTTTTTTTTTCTACAAAAGAAACCTGATAGAAATCTAGATCATCTGTTTTGCAAGACCAGGAAATGAAAGTTTCTGTACCGGAATAGATAATGTTCAGGAGGTTTTCGATCAATTTCAAGGAGCTCCTGCATCCGGTTCAAGGCCAGCCTGGTTCTGATTTGTCTTTAGGCCCAGGAATCCAGTCTTAGTTTGGCCAGGAGTCTAAAGAAAACCCCAGATCAAATCACAGTTGACCTGCAGTAACTTTGGAGCCCCATTCACATCCTACACTACCCTGCTTCTTGGGGTGCTTCTAAGCATCCCACTGCCAGAATCAAACTGGCTTTTGAAAGAAAGTTTTAAGATGAGTAGCCTGTGGTACTGCGTTATCATTTGCTCTTTAGTATACAAAAATTGTTCAGACATTGGCATCATAGCCTACAGTAGACCACTAATGGTAGATGTTGCCAAGACTTTAATTCTTGAGTGATGTCATAGCTATAAAACAATATTATCTTGTTAGGACATTGAACTGCTATTCATGAATTTTAGATTTTAAACTTAACTAAAATATCATACTTATTTCTACATTATTGGGTTTTTTCCCCATTAAATTGGCAAATTATTTTTGCAGTTTGAAGGTTTGGTGCTAGTGTTAGTGTTTTTCTTTCATATGTCTTTACTTTGCTTTTCAGTAAGATATTGTGGTTCTTTATATTGTCTTTTTCATTTTTTATCAATTTTTATTAGAGTGTAGTTGCTTTACAATATTGTGTTAGTTTCTACTGTACAACAAAGTGAATCAGTTCTACATATATCATCTGTTTTTTAGATTTCCTTCCCATTTAGATCACCACAAAGTACTGAGTAGAATTCCCTATGGGTTCTCATTATCTATTTATTTTATACATAATAGTGTATATATGTCATTCCCAATCTCCCAGTTCATCCCACCACCCTCTTCCCTGCTTGGTGTCCATATGTTTGTTCTCTACATCTGTATCTCTGTTTCTGCTTTGCAAACATGTTTATCTTATATTGTCCTTTTATATATAATACTTATTTGTATTTAATAAAAATAATTGAATATTAAACATATATTGATAGTTCCTTCAAGCCAAGAGATGCAACTTTATTTTGCTTTTAAAAGCCTAGCAAAAATATACAGTCAGTAATCATCTAAGTTATATGGTGTATAGTTCAACAAGTTGAAGGTGCCATTAAATGTTTTATTTATAGTATTTTGCTCACTAGTAGAGAAAATTAAAATTTTAGATTTAATCTATGTGTTTCACATGAAAATATAGTACTCTTTATAAGGAAATTTATGTATTCAGGATAAATTTATGTAAATTTAATTGAGGAATAAGATTCTTACTTAGATTACCCACTATTAGGAAAAATGACTTTTACTCCAGATGCCAAAATGCTTGAAAAGTGGTTTTTTAAAAATTCAGTTGCTTCACTTAGAACTTTGGCAGTGTCCTTGATACCACATGTTGTGTGCTTTTTCTGTCAGTAGTAGTTTTTTCCATTTGTGGCCTTAACAAAAACCAGTGGAAAGCCCTGTAATATGTGTATGAAAGAGAATTTTTCTTCCTGCTCTGAAATACCATCTTACAGTGGAGTGATTCAGGTATCTGGGCATCCAAGATCTTTTCAGTGTTTATACCAACCTGCTTACATTACACTTTGTCCACATGGATCTGAGCTGGAAAGGTGCCAGCTATTTTCCTCAAAGCATATTGTGGGTAATAAAAATAATCCCACTTTTTCATCCAAAGAAGTTTATTTGTGCAAAATAACTTAGTAAGTGGGTTGCAAAATTTTAAAGGTAAAAATGTTCAGAGAAAATTCCGTTTTATTGGAGAAAGTATTTTAAAAACAAGCCTTGTTAAAAGGAGTTTTTAAAAATGAGAAACTGTTATATAGGCCCTCAATCTACCTTGTATAGCTTAAAAACAATTTTTTTTCCAAAACACTTGAAATTTGTTATGTTAGTTCTGTAAGTTCCTCTGAAAACTAAGTATGAAAAAATAAAAGTAGGGATAGTCTATCAATCATTTCTCTGTATTTATATTTACATTAGTATTGTGCTTAATTTTTCTACCTTAAACTTTTCCTCTAGTAACCAACAGGAAACTTTTAACTTAAAAAAAAAAAAATAACCTGTTAATGGGAAGTTTTTCTGTCTGTTTAACCTGTTTTGTGTCTCTGAAAGAATTGATTTGGTAGAATAATAGATGTTATACAGTTATATAATAGCATTTATAAATTATTTTATACTTTTCTTTACATTTTAAAATTATAAGAACAATATCGATCATAATAAGTGAAACAGTCCAGAAAGTTGTGTAATACCTAATCCCGGGTATCTGTTTCTTTTTCACACCTACTGAGGTAATGTTGTGTGAGAATCCACTACCCTGTATTTTTACAAAAATTGCATATCATTGTGTTATCCCAGCAACTCTGTGCAAGACCAATATTATTCCCAGATGTGATGTTGAGACTTAAAGAGCTTAGTTTCAGGCCTGTGATTATTTCTCTGGATGGCAGTTGATACTGATACCCAGGTTAAATGATTTCAGTATTTTTGCTGTTAACCTGCCTTATGAACATTTGAGCAGGATGATAATCGAGTTGGGTCATTGGGGTCAGCCCTGGGTCAAAGGTAAAAGTTTAATCTTTCTGAGTTGCTTTCCTTTTCTGTAAAATGGGGATAAAACCTTCTATCTCCCTAGGATTGTAGGGCTTATGTGAAATAATGTAATTGGTTCCTAAAAATAGGCAAAGAATATTAGTCCCATTCTCTTTGATATTTGAAAATCCAAATTAAAAGTATTTTTTAAATGAAGGGTTCACATAAATAGTAAAACTTTGCTAGTGTAAAGTATAAATTATTTAATCAGATCTCAGATATGATCTATGTGCACTGAGGTAAAGCCATACATCAGCATAAGTGTGGATATGGAAATAGGGTAAATGACTTTTTAAATGTTGAATGCTATAGTTAGAAGTTTTTTTTTTTTATCAAGTAAAGAAATTGAATTAACCAGTAGAATTATATAGGTGTGAGTCTCTCATAGGAGACAGACCGTAAATGGCAAAGAACAGAATGAAACTGGCATTGAGATTAAAGTCCCCTTCAGATGAGGTAAAGAATTTCCCAAATTTCCTCAGTTTCTTGGTTGGTATATTCTTAGAAGTTGGGTCCTCCTGGAGGTATTGAGGCTTGTAGTAGTGGTGTTCATTTGAAGAGTTCCCTTATCTTTATGGAACACTTTTTGTTTGTTTATTTTTCTTGATATATGTGGTTGCAGAGTCGGACATGACTGAACAACTGAACTGATGTGGTCTTTAGGGTATCTGGTACAAGAGCACTGACATGATTTGAAATTTCCTAACTAATGACTTTTTTTGTGCTGGTGAGGAACACTACTCACTCAACTTTTAAGGTTTATAGATTTTTCTCCCCAAAGTTAATTTCATTCATCTAAACCCAAAACCCATTTTAGTAATTGGGACAGCATTAAAGGAGAGTTGAAATTCACCTGAATATGTTAAAAGTGTGTTTACAAAGGAATATATAACATTTTAGTCATTTTACAGCTATCTTCTGGAAGTATTAATAATACCATATTTCTTCTAGTCAACTTACATTTTAATTTTTAAGAACTTTTAGGATATACCTCTAGAGAAATTAATATAGTGTCATTGTTGGCCTTCACATGAAGGAAAAACTTTTCCATTTAAGTCTTAATTTAACATTTTCAGAATTCCTGTTTAGGGTCAGACTTCTTTTTCCCCCAGTTTTATTACCTCCTCTGATTCTTAATTGAACTTTGCCTCCTTTCATGAAGTGCCTGTAAAGTAAGACTCCAGTTAAATGTGTTTAAGTAAAATAGTGTGATCATTGGGACAGAGTACCGACCCGTAAATAGACTGAAGTTGTCTTCCTGCATTATTGATGAGTCACAATCACTTTGGGCTGGTTGGTTAACCCTTCTGAACTGATTCAGTTAATTATTTTTACTTGTAAGAATAGTATTTTCTCTTGATACAGTCTTAAAGATGAATTAGTCTTTAGTGAGTTAAAGACTTTGGATGACAAAGACAGGTTTATCAACAAAAAATAATACATTTGGGAAATAATAGATTTTTGAATAGTCTTTGAATTTTAACTTTTTTAAGATTGTAAAAAGCCGGGGATGGAGACTAGCTTATTTTTATTTGTTATGTGTTTAGCAGGGTTGTCAACCCTGGCTGTGCTCTTAGTTTTAAAAAACATCAGTGCCTGGGTCTTACCCTCAAGTGACTCTAAATAAATTGGTCTAATGTAGGTTGCAGGCATTTGTATTTTTGGAAGCTCCCAGAATGATTCTAATGTGCAGCCAGGGTTGAGAATCACTGGTTTGACATTATCTGTCTATTGATTTAATTCATTAATTGAGACTTTGTCCTTTTCTCTAGATATTCATGGCTCATTACCCAGCCTGTTAACATTTCCTGCCCTCACTTCACCTGCTGCTGTTTACTTTTCTCTCTCTTAACTTTGCTGCCCCCTATGGCTAATCAGCTGCTTTCCTGAAGGGGGAGAATGCTGTTGGATTCTGGAGTTTTAGGCGTTATCTTTTGTATTTTCTTGTAGTTAGCGTAATTAAAACTCTGCTGTTATCCTTTGATACAAGGTGATCAGGTTTGGTTTTTTCTGTGACTTTTGGAGCTGTGACTGAGCTGTCAAGCAGAAGTGAGAACATAAGAAAGCAGTTTGCCTAGTTTTAATCCCCTCATCCAGGGTAACATAATCCCAACCAATCTGGAATGTAAAATTGTTTGCTGGATGTTCTCAGCAGTGTTCCATCTCTTGAAGATTTAGAACTAATATAACTACTGTGTAAATTGACTATTAGGTGTTGAACAAATGAGATATTGTTTATCATAACTGTGTTTTTGGTAATGCCTTATATTTATTTAGCATCAAGTAATGTTTTTCTTGTGGTTGCCTTGGCAGCACATATACTAAAATTGGAACTATAGAAGATGAGCATGGCTTCTGCACAAGGATGACACACATTTGTGAAGCATTTCAGAATTTTGCAGAATAAACAGAGCAATTGGGGGGGCGGTTAGAGAGAGAGAAAGAAATTTTTTCTTCAGAGGGTTTTCACATCTGTCCTCTAAATCTTGACCGTAGTCTTTAACTGAAGGTAGGGCAGCAGTGACCTGGGGCCGTTTACATTTTATAACCGTCTCTTGTCTTTGGCCTTTCTGCCAGCCAGTTTGAATAATACCCGTGTTTGCTGATTTGCTGTTTTGAGTCAGTTTCAGTCATTACCTAGTGAAGTCCTCTCTCCAGAATGAGATGGTAAGATTTTTGTGAAAGCAGAAGTCACCTGTGTTTTCATATCCTGTTATAGTACCAAAATACAGTGTTTTGTGCATAACAAGTGTGATCATGTAGACCGTCACTGTTTTGATTAAGAAATTACCTGTTAGCCCTCCCTTTACACCTTTATTCAGGGTTTTTTTAAGTAAATTAATTTTGGGTTTTTAATACCATGATAAATAGTAGATACAGTTTTGGAACAGATGATTGTTTGCTCCTGTATTTGGGGCTTTGCCTGGAGAAGGAAATGGCAACCCACTCCAGTATTCTTGCCTGGAGAATCCCATGGACGGAGGAGCTTGGTGGGCTACAGTCCACAGGTCGCAAAGAGTCGGACACGACTGAGCGACTTCACTTTTACTTTCACTTTCACTTTCACTTTTGGGGCTTTGCCAGTGACGGGTGTGACGTAACATTATTGCTGTGGAAGGTACTGTGTAAGATCTGTGTGGAAAAGTAATACTGGGTTGACTTCCAGATGTGGACAGCTGTATATAAATACCAGATAAACTGAAATAACTAATTTCCAAATTTAAGGTTCAGTCTTTATTTATAAGGATGTCCTTGAAGGAGATGAAAGGAACAGATTTTAAATATATAATTACTTTTAGTGCATTATTATGTAACAGGTAACCCACGTGATGTGCCAAAAGAGTTTTACTGGACAGACTACATTTATATGGAATAAGTTGTACTTGTCTGAGCAGGATATTCACTAATAAGCAGTTTCAGACCACTTTTTATGTATATGTTTTTGAACTCTTCCCTGAAGAAATTTATTCATGTGGGTTTTTTGTGTGAGTAATGGTGGATTTTAGAAATCCTGCAGTTTTGATCATATTTCCTAAAGAAACCTACTAGGATTTTCTGGTAGTTTGCTGAGTATCATAGGTAGGTTCACATTATAAAATCCAGAGAACCTATTTCTAACTCGGATACTGAAGGCAAGGGATTTCTTGGGAACTCACTCCTCCTACTGGAATGGTGATGCTAATTGCATTTACGGTTCCCTTACTGTGCTGTTGTATCTAGTTGAGCCTTCCAGTGCTGAACGGGACCTCAGGAGTCATTCTGGTTTAGCTTTCATTGGGAAAGAGTTTCATTGCTCTTTAGCAAAAGAGACATAGATGTATAGAACAGTTTTTTGGACTCTGGGAGAGGGAGAGGGTGGGATGATTTGGGAGAATGGCATTGAAACATATAATATCATATAAGAAACGAATCGCCAGTCCAGGTTCAATGCAGGATACAGGATGCTTGGGGCTCGTGCACTGGGACGACCCAGAGGGATGGTACGGGGAGGGAGGAGGGAGGGGGGTTCTGGATGGGGAATGTGTGTACCCCCGTGGCAGATTCATGTTGATGTATGGCAAAACCAATACAATATTATAAAGTAACTAATCTCCAATTAAATAAATTTATATTTTTAAAAAATCTATGCAGGAACCTGGGTTCGATCCCTGGGTTGGGAAGATCTCCCGGAGGAGGGCATGGCAACCCCCTCCAGTATTCTTGCCTGGAGAATTCCCCATGGACAGAGGAGCCTGGCGAGCAATAGTTCATGGGGTCGCAAGAGTTCGACACGACTGAGTGACTAAGTGCACATGCACACACATAAAATAAATATCTTATTTTCTCACCAGAAGAGCCTTCTTTAAGGTAGGGAGAAAAAATGTAGGGTTTTTAAGCTCTTAGATGCTCCCTCAGAATCTGCTTAGTTAGTGAGTAAACTGCACAGACAATAATTAAAAAAAGTTAGCTCTGTGAAACCAGAATTTTTTAAAGACTGGACTTAACTTGTAGTAAAGGAGTATAAAATATTAACTCTAGCTTCAGAAATGATACATTTTCTCTGTTTGATTGGTCTTTGCCTTTGATTCACACTCACTGATAAAGGATGTTCTAGAATTATAATTATTATCAGAAGATGATGATTATTTGAACTCGTGGTTAATCCTGTGCCTTTAAATTTATAAAGTAAAAATGATGAGACAGTTTTTGTCATAAGCTCTGAATTTTGATTTAGCAAAGAGGGGTGTCTTTAAAACAATTTTCTAAACAGACTTTTCTAAAGATAAACATTTGTTGAAGTCATAAGTAAAATATAACTTCTATAGGAATATATGCTTTTTTTTCACTTGCAGTACCATTCTTCTTTTAATTAGCCAGAGGAAAAATATTTTGTTTGCCTGCTGTGAAACTGGAAATATGCTTTGCTTTCAAAATCTAATACAGAAATATTTTCCTCTTTGATGTTCATAGTGCTTAAATTTTAGGTGAACCATTGTAGAGGTTAAAATTTTACTCAGTAAAGTTAATAAAATGATGAATGCTTTTTCTTTTGAAATGTCTTTAGGAGCTTGTGGTCTGGTGGGGTACATCTAGACATGTAAACTGGTGGTTTCAATTAGCGACAAGTGTTGTGACAAGAGTAAGCAGTAAAAGCCTAGGGGAGTATGTGAGGGACCCAACTCAATTTTGTGTGTGAGGAGAAAGATCAGGGAAATCTCTGGAGAAAGTGACAGGTAAGCTGGGACCTGCAAGGCTAGACGTGTTAGACCAAGACAGGTGGGTTCTAAGAGGCCTGCCAAGGACCACATAGAGGTAAGTAAGTGACTGTGATGTGCTTCGTCTCTTTGCATGCCCATGGGCTGTAGCCATGGGATTCTCTAGGCAAGAATACTGAAGGGGGGTTGCCATGCCCTCCTCCAGGGGATCTTCCTGACCCAGGGATTGAACCCTGGTCTCCTGCATTGCAGGTGGGTTCTTTACCATCTGAGCCACCAGGGAAGCCTGTGACTGTGATAAAGAATATTACAGTAGGGAACTGGCTAGAGAAGAGATTGGAGCAGCATTTAGGGTCTAAGTAACAGCCTTGATGCTGTGTCCTGCAGTATTCCTGACAGTAGTGTGAAGAATGTATTGGGAGATGAGAGTGAAGAATCCTAGTAGATGCTGGCACAGTAACACAAGCAAGAGGTAATGGTCTCCTTGTCTAAGTAGGAGTGAGTGAGATCATAGCAGGGACTTGGAAAGAGGGAAAAATCAATGATGATACATTCCTGACTTGAGCAACTAGGTGTATGGCAGCAGTTTCCTGAAAGGGAAAAAGAGTAGAAGAGCCGATGTGGGAGAAGATAGTGGTTCTACATGTGGGACGGGTTGAAATACCTGTGGAAATAAAAGTGAAGAGTCAAGTAGGAAATTAGATGTTTGGGTCTGGAGCTAAGTAGAAAGAGCTGTGCTAGGAATCAGCGTTTAAAAACTTTAAGGATGATTTTTGAAGAGATGCAAGTAGAAGCAACTGCCTACTGGAAATGTACAGAACAAGAAAAGGGCAAAGAATATCATCATTTAGATGATCAGAGGAAAAGGAGCAACAGCTTGAGTGGAAGATAGGAGAGAGTAGGGACAGGAGAGGGTAGGGACAAGGTGGTCAAAGGAAGAAAATGTGTTTTTAAATAGGGATGAGGTGGGGCTAGTAGCAGTCAGAAGAGCGGCTGACAGGTCAAATATTTAAGAACTGAAAAGCTTCCATGGGTTTGGTAGTCTTCAGGCAACACTGGTGACTCGAGATGCATTTCAGAGGGTTGATGATCTTGAAACCAGAGTTCTCTAAGGTGGGGAGTGAATGGAAATGGAGAGCCAAGTCAGTAAGTATCGACATCTCTTTCAAGACGTTTGACAATTAAAAAAAGTATCACTCGAGCTGCTGGGTGAATGGATTGTAGCAGAACTAGGTTTTTAGAAGGAGGACCAGTCAAGAATTTGTTTTAATAGGCTAGATGAGATATGATATAGCTAGGGCTGGGTGCTAGCAATAAAGATGGAGAAAAGAGATGTGTTCAAAGTACAGCTAAGCTGGGACCTATCGATGAATTATATGGAGGAGATGGACAGACAAAGGTAGGAGTCAGAGGTATTTCCCAGGTGTTTTAGCTTGGACAGCTGCTGCTGCTAAGTCGCTTCAGTTGTGTCTGACTCTGTGCGACCCCATAGACGGCAGCCCATCAGGCTGCCCTGTCCCAGGGATTCTCCAGGCAAGAACACTGGAGTGGGTTGCCATTTCCTTCTCCAATGCATGAAAGTGAAAGTGAAGTTGCTCAGTCGTGTCTGACTCTTCGTGACCCCATGGACTGCAGCCTACCAGGCTCCTCCATCCATGGGATTTTCCAGGCAAGAGTATGGAGTGGGGTGCCATCGCCTTCTCCAGCTAGCTGAGTGCATAGGTCTACCACCACTGAGAAGGAATATGTTAGAAAAAGAACCAATAAAAAGGAAAAATTCAGAGTTATAATTTAGACATTATAAGTTTGAGATGTCTTTTGGAAACCTGGGTATAAATATCAAATAGACTTTTGGATGTGTGAATCAGAGAGTGCCCATTGGTAATTTCTGTAACTTCTAAATATGAATTAAAAGATGTTGAGATTGTTTATTAGAAAATGTTAGTAGTTTGAGATGCTGACCACTATATTTTTTGGCCAAAATGGGATTATCTAGCCCCAATGAGTGCAATGTCTGTACAAGACATCGTATAGTGGTAAGATATCCGTGATATATGTGTGAGGTGATCACAAAATATGGTGGGACAGGTGCATGAATAGGGTAAGTTACTTAATTGACTGTTTTCTGCCTTTAGATTAGAAGTTAAATACTTTAGGACCTAAGATCCATAACTTCCTTCCTAGTATTTAGGCCTTCAGTGCTTGGTTTTAATATTTATTGAGTGAAATAATGAAGCAAATGCTATTAAATTGATTTAAAGAAAAACACCATTTTGTGCCATGCAGTAATTTACAATTTTATAATGATTTATAATTGAGTGATAGTTTACATACAGCTCCAAATTGAGCATTTTGTTGATGAGAAAAACATAGGTTATATTCTTGTGCAAGTCATTTATAACTTCATCTCAGTTAATTCCTCCTCTTTAATGTGAAACTGAAGATATGTATTGTCTGCAGTAAAGCAAAATTAGCACTTTATTTTTTATTTTTAGCACTTTATGTTCTAAACAGTACAAAGGAGAAATAGTTGAGAGCCTTACAAGAAAGATACTGAGTTCTTACAGGACCTGGGCAGGTAGGCCAGTACTGAACATAGGTTTTTCCAAGACCCTGTAAAGCAAAAGATCTTTACGTCTCAAATTCTTCTGGTATAAAAATGCTTTGTTGACCTTCTTTGCAGGTCTTCCTTTTAGCACAGTTCTTCCATTTTTTAAGTAACATAAAGTTTTTCTGTAGAAGAAATCGGAGAGTATCTGTTTTATGAATGAGTACTGAGAAGCAAGATGAAGTGAACTTTTAAATCAGCACATTTGTGTCAGCTAGATTTATAATTTGGTGTCTCAGTTAAAAGTTATAATCTAATTAGTAGCTTTGAGGAATTATGGAATTGTTATGGGATATCACAAACTGATTAAATTCTGTCCACTTATTTTTTCCTCTCTGTTCCCTACTACACGTGCTATGTACAAATAGTTTTGAAAAAAATTTTTTTAACTGTGACATTAACATTGTACTTTCTAATCATTATTTCCCAATTTAAGGAAGGAAAATAAATTGGAGCCAGATAATTGAGACTTGAGTATAATAAAAGTCAACTGGGCCAATTCATCTAATCACTTGACTGCTAAATTGCCCCCCAAAACTGAAATTAGACAATATGTCATCTCCTTAAGTAGTTATTTACATACATTTGTGCTCCCAGACTAAATTTGAATCCGAAGTGGAAATAAAGTAGCAAAGTATTTTGTAACAATGAAATATTTTAAAGGTGCATTTAATTTTCACAGTTGTATTTTCTTCATAGGAAATTTCTATGATTCATGTAAGAGAGGTTGAAAAAATAACCCAGCTTTTACATACCTACCAGATACCTAGGCACTGATTTTGGTACTTCATATAGTTTGATAATTCTGTTTTTAATTTGTACCACCTGGGTAAGCTTACACATAACATATTCAATATTTTGAGAACTGCTTTTAAAAAAATCTAGAAAAGTAGTTTCTTCTGTGGAATAAGAATGACTATTTTAGGATACAATACTTGCAATGAGTCATGAGTAATCTCAGTTTTCATGGTTTTCTAAAATAAACTCATTTAAAGACTATGCAGTAAGAAATGTCATATTCTTAACTTCCCTATTTCTTGTATAATGGCTTTATTATTTTTGTATAAACTTACAGACTCACTCTTAAAAAACAAGCCAAAAGAGAATCTTAAAAGATAGAAAGTAAAAATCCCCAGCCAGAAGAAACTTCTAAAAATTTGAGCATCTTCTTAGATTTTCCCATTAGTGAGATCATATAATAATGTATGCTGTTTTATAATTCATTACTTTGACTTTAATAAAATGTTATAAATAGCACATTTCTGAAACAAAAAATGAAATCTATTTAGAATTGTTTCTGACTATATTATTTTTGGAAATACTTAGTCAAATAATTTTAAACCTTGATTATGAAAATTCCTTATATCATCCATAAAAGGAGAGAAAATAATTTCTAAGAGTAGTGGTTCTTTATTTTAGGGAGATTATACATGGATCTTTTAGAAAATCTAATTAAAGGAATCCATCATCTTCTCAGAAAATATATACAGTATTTTATATATAATTCCAGGGTCCTTGAATTGCACCACCACCACCCTGAAGCCCATCTCTGGTCAGATAGAGGACGGGAGTGGGTAGGGTATTTTGTGGACTATCATAGGACTTGCTCTAGAAACTTCAACAACCTTGTTAAAATAAGTAATCCTTTTTCTTAACACAATAGCAGGTGTTTCTTAGGGGGTGCATGTAGGGTTAGCTAAAAGATGAAACTCATCACAGCTATCAGAACCATCTATAAAAACGCTTAATACTTCTTGTTCCCCAAAGGCCCCAAATGAAACAATTCAGTTCAGTCACTCAGTCGTGTCCGACTCTTTGCGACCCCATGGACTGCAGCACACCAGGCCTCCCAGTCCATCACCAACTCCTGGAGTTCACCCAAACCCATGTCCATTGAGTCAGTGATGCCATCCAGCCATCTCATCCTCTGTTGTCCCCTTCTCCTCCTGCCCTCAATCTTTCCCAGCATCAGGGTCTTTTCCAGTAAGTCAGCTCTTCGCATCAGGTGGCCAAAGTATTGGAGTTTCAGCTTCAACATCACTCCTTCCAATGAACACCCAGGGCTGATCTCCTTTAGGATGGACTGGTTGGATCTCCTTGCAGTCCAAGAGACTCTCAAGAATCTTCTCCAACACCACAGTTCAAAAGCATCAATTCTTTGGCACTCAGCTTTCTTTATGGTCCAACTCTCATATCCACACATGACCACTGGAAAAACCATAGCCTTGACTAGATGGACCTTTGTTGACAAAGTAATATCTCTGCTTTTGAATATGCTATCTAGGTTGGTCATAACTTTCCTTCCAAGGAGTAAGCGTCTTCTAATTTCATGACTGCAGTCACCATCTGCAGTGATTTTGGAGCCCCAAAAAATAAAGTCAGCCACTGTTTCCATTGTTTCCCCATCTATTTGCCATGAAGTGATGGGACCAGATGCCATGATCTTAGTTTTCTGAATGTTGAGCTTTAAGCCAACTTTTTCACTCTCCTCTTGCACTTTCATCAACAAGAGTACTTCTAAAAACCTTTACTGTATTTAATGAGTAGTAGGCTTTATAATCAAATTAAGCAGATTGATAGAGATATTCCATTTATTCTCCTAGGAGCCTGTTTTTCAGTATTCTGCTTCTCAAGGTTCTACATTCTGAGAAATCCATGTAACATGCCCCACTAGCTTATCTTCATTTCTTGTTCTTATCTACTTTAAAGTGGTTTGTTAATTGGAAAAAAAAAAAAGTGAATTTTTTGAGATAAAGATTGAGCAGTTACTTTAACCCTTCTGTAGTGTAGTAGTTCTGGACATACTCATATTTGAATGGTAGTTGAGTAAGACATGTGAATATTTATGTTTTAATGTCTATGTCTTTAAAGTTTTAGATAGTATTCTAGGGATTTTCTTAAAATGGTGTATACAGTTGTATATTAGAATGTATTATCAGACTGGTAGGGTGCATATATTCAGATTCCTAAAATGTGATATCTACAATTTTCCCAGCATTTTCAATTTTAAGGAAATCATAGACCCTTAACTAAGTCATATTTAGTTAAAATGCTAAGAATCATCTGTTAATAAAATTTCCGTTATTACTTTGTAATAGCTTGATCCTCTAAAGTTTCAAATAAAAGCTGATTTTAGACTCCTAGTTATTAATGTTCTAGGGGTATTGCCAAAAAAAGCTACATGTCCTATATTCTGTGCCAGTTTCTTAAATTAGAATCTTGGATTGCATCCTCAGCGTGTCACTGTAGTGGTATTGCTGGGTTGCTATGATACGGTGCTTGTTCTATAATTTGTAGCATGAATCTTATATGAGTGCCTACTTTAGATTTCAAATATGTGAGCAGCAGTAATTGGGAATATGTTACCTTTTTTCTTTTAAGAAAAATTATACCTATAAAATGTTATTTCTGTTATGACTTCTGATACCTAGACCTTCAAACTGTTCTTAGATGTAAAATAATGAACAACTTGAAATAATTTAGTTATCTCTGTGAAGTTTAGTATATCATATTAACTTTTATGAAAATGGACAAGAAGAGGAAGATTTTATGATAATGAATATTTTAAGATTTCAATGTTCTCGGTATTTGAGGTCTTGAAAGAAATGAATGTAGACTGGATTTTATGATAATATTCATTTAAGACAGTACCAGTAAAACCATATGACAAGGGAAAACTCCAAGTTATATTACTGTTCTGAATGTAATTATTTTACTCAGTGTACTCTTCTTAAAACCAGCCTTACATGGCCATATTAATAAACTATTATTATCATCTCTTTTAAAAAATGTTATTGAAGTTTAGTTTATTTGCAGTGTGTTAATTTCTGCTGTTTGGCAAAGTGATTTAGTTATACATGTATATATGTATATATTAACTTTAATATTATGGACAATATTATATATTATCATTAATATTATGGGCTGTGATCAACCTAGATAGCATATTAAAAAGCAGAGATATTGCTTTGCCAACAATGGTCCATGTAGTCAAAGCTATGGTTTTTCCAGTAGTCATGTATAGATGTGGGAGTTGGACTATAAAGAAAGCTGAGCACTGAAGAATTGATGCTTTTAAACCATGATGTTGGAAAAGACTCTTGAGAGTCCCTTGGACTGCAAGGAGATCCAACCAGTCTATCCTAAAGGAAATCAGTCCTGAATATTCATTGGAAGGACTGATGCTGAAGCTGAAACTCCAATACTTTGGCCACCTGATGCAAAGAACTGACTCACTGGAAAAGACCCTGATGCTGGGAAAGATTGAAGGCGGGAGAAGAAGGGAATGACAGAGGATGAGAAGGTTGGATGGCATCATTGACTCGATGGACATGAGTTTGAGTAAGCTCCAGGAGTTGGTGAAGGACAGGGAAGCTTGGCGTGCTGCATTCCATGAGGTCGCAGAGTCAGACTTGATTGAGTGGCTGAAATGAAACTGATTATAGTTTATCAGAATATTGATTATAGTTCTCTGTGCTATAAAATATGACCTTGTAGTTTATCCATCCTATATATAATAGTTTGCATCTGCTAATCTCAAGCTCCCAATCCTTCCCCTCCACACTCTCCTCTTCCCCTTGCCAACTACAAGTCTGTTCTCTGTATCTGTAGCCTGTTATGTTTATTTGTGTCATATTCTAGATTCCACATGTGAGTGGGATCATATGATACTTGTCTTTCTCTTTCTAATATACTTCATTTATTATAATAATCTGTAGGTACATCCATGTTGCTTCAAATGACATTATTTCATTCTTTTTTATGGCTGAATAATAGTTCATTGTGTGTTTGTGTGTGCGTGCATGTGTGTATATGTAAAATACTACAGCTTCTTTACCCATTCATCTGTTGATGGGCATTTTGATTGTTTCTCTGTCTTGGCTATTGTAAATAATGCTGCTATGAACATAGGTGTGCACGTATCTTTTCAAATTATAGTTTTGTCTGGGTGTATACCCAGCAGGGAGATTGTTGGATCATATGGCAATTCTGGTTTTTTGAGGAAACTCCAAACTGTTTTCCATAGCAGCTGCACAGTTTACATTCCCATCAACAGTGTAAAAGTGAAAAGAGAAGTTGCTTAGTCATGTCCGACTCTTTGTGACCCCATAGACTGTAGTCTTCCAGGCTTAGTCCATGGGATTTTCCAGGCAACAGTACTGGAGTGTATTGCCATTTCCTTCTCCAGGGGGTCTTCCCAACCCAGGCCTTGAACCCGGGTCTCCCACATTGTAGACAGATGCTTTACCGTCTGAGCCACCAGGGAAGTACTTGTAGACTTTTTGATTTTGGCCATTCTGGCCTGTGTGAGGTGGTACCTCATTGTAGTTTTGATTTGCATTTCTCCAATAATTAGTGATGAGGAGCATCTTTGCATGTGCCTTTAGGCCATCTGTATGTCTTTGGGGAAAAGTCTGTTTAGGTCTTCTGCCCATTTTCCAATTGGGTTGTTTGTTTGTTACTGAATTGTAGAAGCTGTTGGTTTAATATTTGTTTATTTTGGAAATTAAGCCCTTGTTGGTTGCATCATTTGCAAATATTTTCTCCAACTCCATGGGCTGTCTTTTAATTTTGTTTACGGTTTCCTTTGCTGTGCAAAAGCTTATAAGCTTGATTAGGTCCTATTTGTTTTTGCTTTTATTTCGGTTGCTTTGGGAGACTGACCAATCACTAATATTATTTCTGTCAGAAAAGAAAAGAAAATTAGTCTCTCAGTCGTGTCCAACTCTTTGCCATCCTGTAGACTGTAGCCTGCTAGGCTCCTCTGTCCATGGAATTTTCCAGGCAAGAATACTGGAGTGGATTGCCATTTCTTTCTCCAGGGGATCTTCCCAACCCAGGGATCAAACCCCCCCGGTCTCCTGCATTACAGGTAGATTCTTTACAGTTTGAGCCACGAGGGAAGCCCCAGTAAAATTTCTGTCAGAGAATTTTTTAAAAACTTTATTTTGTATTGTGGTATAGCTGGTTAACAGAGTGTTGTAATAGTTTCAAGTGAACAAGGAAGAAACTCAGCCATACTTATGTATGTATCCATTCTCCCCCAAACTCCCCTCCCATCCAGGCTGCCACATAACTTTGAGCAGAGTTCCATGCACTACACATAATGTAGGTCCTTGTTGATTATCTATTTTAAATGTAGCAGTATGTATTTACCCTTCCCAAACTCCCTTACTATCCCATCCCTCCAGCAACCGTAAGTTCATTCTCCAAGTCTGTAGATCTCTCTTTCTGTTCTATAAATTCAACTGTATCATTTCTTTTTAGATTCTACATATAAGGAATGTCATACAGTATTTCTCTTTGTCTATGTCAGAGAATGTTTTGCCTGTGTTCTTATTATTAACTCTTACATGATGGTTTTTAATTTTTATTTATGTGTTCCATGAAAATGTCTAATTTAGTATGCTAAATTAATATAGGCAACATAAAGACAAAACAAGAATATTCTAAGCATCTGTTGTAAACATGTACATTTATGGTGGAATGAAGTTTATGTGATTATTATGTGTATATGATCTTTAAACTGTAATTTATCTTTAAACTTTTACTCTGTTTGAATAATATCTTAGGTATTTGACATAAAAGTATTTTAGGGACTGGATTAAATTTTTTAAACATCTTTATTTAGATATAATTTATGTACTGTAAAGTTCATCTTTTAAAGTATATAGTTCAGTGGCTTTCGGTATATTCACAGATAAGTGCTAATATCACTGTAGTCAATTTAGAATATTTTCATTATCTCAAAAAAAATGTTATACTCTTTAACTATTACCTCCGTTATCCCTTCATCCCTGCCATCCCTACACTAAGCAATCACTTATCTATGTTCTGTTTCTATAGATTTCCCTATTGTAAACATTTTGCATGAATGGAAGCATACAATTATGGCCCCCCATTTTTTTTTTGGCATGCTTAGTCATGTCCGACTCTTTGTGACCCCATGGACTGTAGTTTGCCAGGCTCCTCTGTCATGAGATTTCCCAAGCAAGAATACTGGAGTGGGTTGCCATTTCCTTCTCCAGGGAAATGGCAGTAGTTGTGACAAGAAAAGAAAGTGAAAGTGAATGTCGCTCAGTCTGTCAGGACTGTTTGCAACCCCATGGACTATACATGAATTCTCCAGGCCAGAATACTGGAGTAGGGAACCTTTCCTTTCTCCAGGGGATCTTCCCAACCCAGGGATCCAACCCAGGTCTCCCGCATTGCAGGCAGATTCTTTGCCAGCTGAGCCATAAGGGAAGTCCAAGAATACTGGAGTGGGTAGTCTATCCCCCAGCAGATCTTCCCGACCCAAGAATTGAACCAGGTCCCCTGCATTGCAGGCAGATTCTTGACCAGCTGACTAGGACTTTTTGTCTTTCCTGACCACAGCCTCACCTGTAAATTCCAGTGACTCTCAGCCAGCTGCTGTCTTGTTTCCAACAGTGCAGTGGAGCATCACTGTTCAGCAGTCCAGTCAAATTCAGGCTCCTTTGAAGGGATAGTTCTTGATATTGGTGTTCGATATTTGTTCTGACACCAGGAGGGCTCCTCTAAGCTGCTCCTTTATCTGGTATTGTCTTGCAAACTCTCCAGCCTAGAGTTTAGCCTTATGTCCTCATTGAATCTACAGATCTCTCTATTACCTTTTACCACAACTGCCATTGTCTTGAGAGATTCAGCTTAAATTTAAGCTTGAACTTTTCATGCTCTGTTGAAAATGAAGCCAGTTCCTTTGGGAAGAGATAAAACAGCCGATTTATGGCTTGTTTCTCCCTCTTCCCCCGGCAAAATCTTGTGAGCCAGAGCCCTGGAGCTGGGAGTGGGGAAAATGGCATGCTTCTCTCTGAGAAACAACCCATTTTAGGAGCTGAATGTGAGGTGGAGAGGGGGCAGGCGTCTGAGATTCTCTTGGCTTTCCTCTTCCAGTATGGAACTACAAACTTACAGTCCAAGACTAAGGTAATTGGAGCCCCAGTGTTCTCAGTGGTTCTGCACCAAGAGTAGAGTCTTTGTCCCATGGATCGAGGTTGGGTAGAAGATCGGACTTCTGCCCAGGTAGGAGAAGGACTTCTACCATTCTTGACAACACTGGCCTGGGAGTTGACCTCAGCAACAGGTAGCTGTGGGCAGAATGAGAACCGCCAGCATTCTGCTCCACACCTGAAGAAAGCTGTCTGACTGGGAGCTGGAGGTAGAGGGATCCTTGGGTGTACCTCTCTGGAGTGGAATTTCTGCCTAGCTGAGCTGACAGGAGAAAGGGAGAAAGCTATCTTGGTTCAGATACTAAGATTGGCTTTTCGCTTCAGATATTCATAGATACTCTTGGATAGATGATTCCTCATTTACTTTTTGCCTTAAGATTATTTCCAGAGGCTTTAAAAAGTTATTTTTTAAATGATTTTAATCAGTTTCACTGGAGAGCAGGTCTGGAGCTCTTAAGCTTGTCTTGCTGAAAGTTGATCTCCCTGTGGACTAAAAGATTTAGCTTCTTTTATAGTAATAATTTGTACCTTACAATTACCTAGAAATTCATAGCTTGCAGGTATATAATAATGCCAATAAATTTGAAAACTTAGAGGAGAGGAGTTGGGAAAATCCCTTGAAATAAACAAACAGCTTTCTCAAACTGACACAGGAAGAAACAAAAGTCTGAGTAAGTCTTACATCTATTTAACTGAGTCCTAATTAAAAACCCTGGCAAGGACAGTACAAGAAAAGGTGGTTATAGACCAATATCCCTTATGAACATAGATGGAAAAATCTTATACAGAAGATTAGTAAATTGAATTTAGCAGCACATAGATAATACCTTATGATTATGTGGGATTTATGCCAGGAAGCTACGGTTGGTTTACATTCAAAATGATTTGCTGAATAAATATTGATAGAATAAAAATGTCCTATTATTACTTCAGTACAAATAGAAAAGTAGAAAATTCCTTTTCTGTATAGTTAGCTTCTCTCTAGTACTTTTCCATGCAAATTCCAGCCATTCAGGAGCCTTGATCTGTGATGTCTATTTAGCTCAGTCTATTTGGCTTTTGCTATTTTGAACCTGTATTGTTTCTTCCTATACTGCAGTTACAGATAGAGCTGTTGCAGTTGTGGAACTCACTCTCTTTTCCTTCTCTCAGGAATAGCAGTCCTGTACTACCTGTTTTCCAGCATCTGAAAACAATTACCTCATGTATTTTGTCCAGTTTTTAGTAGTTTACTATAGGAAGATTGGTCTGCCAGAAACAGAAGTCTTGCCCATACTTTTTGTCAACCTTATGCAATAAGTATGAAATGATATATGGCATTTCATACATAAACTCATATATATAGTTTATATATATTTACATTTTTCTCCTTAACTAGTGTGGTTAAATGTCTTTTCTTCTTTATTGGTGGTTTGTGTTTCACATGCCTTTCTGTAGGTTTATTTTCTTTATCTTACTGATTTATAGATTTTTGTGTGTGTGCGTGCTAGATGCCATTCAGAGTTGTTTAGAAAACTCTAAATAGTTTATAATTTTCCTATTTACATTTAGTTTTTTAGTTCTCTTGGAATTAAATGTATAAATAAGTGAGGGAATCTGACTTTTTAATATGAATAGCAAGTTGTCTTTGCATAATTTATTTTGAAATTCCCCACTGACTTTTTTTTTTTTAAAAACACCAATTCTATTGTATATCTTCTATGTATGTGCATGTATTTGTAGGTGCCTTATTTCCCTGGCCAGTGGTCTTTTTGTCTGTTCCTGCACAGTACCATTTAGTTTTAATTACCTTGTGTAGTAAGATCACTGTTGCCTTCTTTGTCTTGAAAATCATCTTGCCTATTCTTGGTTGTTTGTTTTTCCAGATGAATTGTAGAGCAACTCTTCAAGTTCTAGCAAAACACCCTGTTGTAATCCAAAATGTATCTCTGTTATTTATGTCTTTGATATATTTCTTTAGAGTTTTATAATTTTCCTCATAAAAGTCATGTTTTGTTCTTTGTTAGATCGCTCAAATCACTTGCCCTTGGAACCAAGTCACCATATGATGAGGAAGCTTAAGCCATATGGAGAGGTTACATACGGGGGTTCTGGCACTAGCCCTAACTGGTCGTTCAGCCAGAGGCCAGGATCAACTATAAGACATATGAGTGATTGAGCCTTCATATGATTGCAGTCCCTAGTTTTCTAGTTTTTTTAGCTTGAGGACTTAGATATCATGGAGCAAAGATAAGTTGCCTGAATCTCTGACCCAATGAAATTGTGATAGATAATAATTCTTGTTTTAAGCCTCTAAAGTTTGGTATAATTTGTTATTAAGCAGTAGAAAATTGGGCTTCCCTGGTGGCTCAGAGGTTAAAGCGTCTGCCTGCAATGCAGGAGACCTGGGTTCAATCCCTGGTTGGGAAGATCCCCTGGAGAAGGAAATGACAACCCACTCCCGTATTCTTGCCTGGAGAATCCCATGGACAGAGGAGTCTGGTGGGGTCCATGGGGGTCACAAAGAGTTGGACACGACTGAGCGACTTCACTTCTTTCACTTTCAGTAGAAAATTAATACACTGGATACCATTCTGGTTATGATTTGGCTTCTCCTATAATCAGGAGAGTTCCAGAAAAAGCATCTACTTCTGCTTTGTTGACTACGCCAAAGCCTTTGACTGTATGGCTCACAACAAACTGGAAAATTCTTCAAGAGATGGGAATACCAGACCACCTGACCTGCCTCCTGAGAAATCTATATGCAGGTCAAGAAGCAACAGTTACAACTGGACATGGAACAACAGACTGGTTCAAAATTGGGAAAGGAGTCCATCAAGGCTGTATACTGTCACCCTGCTTACTTAACTTATATACATTAGCTTATAGTACATCATGTGAAATGCCAGGCTGGATGAAGCACAAGCTGGAATCAGGATTGCTGGGAGAAATATCAGTAACCTCAGATATGCAGTTGACACCATCCTTATGGCAGAAAGCAAAGAGGAACTAAAGAGCCTCTTGATGAAGGTGAAAGAGGAAAGTTAAAAAGCTGGCTTAAAACTCATTCAGAAAACTAAGATTATGGCATTCAGTCCCATCACTTCATGGCAGATAGATGGGGAAACAATGGAAACAGTGACAGACTTTATTTTCTTGGGCTCCAAAATCACTGCAGACAGTGACTGCAGCCATGAAATTTGACACTTGCTTCTTAGAAGAAAAGTTACGACCAACCTAGACAGCATATTAAAAAGAAGAGACATTACTTTGCCAACAAAGGTCCACATAGTCAAAGCTATTGTTTTTCCAGGAGTCGTGTACGGATGTGAGAGTTGGACCGTAAAGAAAGCTGAGCACTGAAGAATTGATGCTTTTGAAGTATGGTCTTGAAGAAGACTCTTGAGAGTCCCTTGGACTGCAAGGAGATCTAACCAGTCAATTCTAAAGCAAATCAGTCCTGAATATTCATTGGAGGGACTGATGCTGAAGCTCCAATACTTTAGCTACCTGATGTGAAGAACTGACACATTAGAAAAAACCCTGATGCTGGGAAAAATTGAAGGCAGGAGGAGAAGGGAGTGACAGAGGATGAGATGGTTGGATGGCATCCCCGACTCTATGGACATAAGTTTGAGCAAGCTCCAGGAGTTGGTGATAGGGAATCCTGGTATGCGGCAGTCCATGGGGTCGCAAACAGTCAGACATGACTGAACGACTGAACTGAACTGAACTGATAGGTCTGCTTAAGGTTTCACTGGGCTTCCCTGGTGGCTCAGTGGTAAAGAATCTGCCTGCCAATGCAGGAGATGTGGGTTCAATCCCTGAGTTGGGAAGATCCCCTGGAGGAAGAAATTGCTACCCAGTCCAGTATTCTTGAACCCAGGTCTGTGGCTCAGACGGTAAAGCGTCTGTCTACAATGAGGGAGACCTGGGTTCGATCCCTGGGTCGGGAAGATCCGTTGGAGAAGGAAACGGCAATCCACTCCAGTACTATTGCCTGGAAAATCCCATGGACAGAGGAGCCTGGTAGGCTACAGTCCACGGGGTCGCAAAGAGTCAGACACGACTGAGTGACGTTCCTTCCTTCCTTCCAGTATTCTTGCCTGGGAAATCCCATGGACAGATATAGTACTTGGAATAATTTCTCATCCTAAATTAATAAACTAAACTAGCATTTGTTACTATGTCATGAGTTTGGCTAATTTATATTTGTATTTTATATGATAAGAAATCATGTATCAGCATGTATAAGGCCGAGGAATGAACTCATTGAAAATTCATCATGAACATCATGTTTCTTGAGAAACTGACCTTCTTCTCTTGAGAATGAATTAACATACCAATGTGGTTGAGATTGAAAGTTTTCATGTATTCCATAATACTTATATAGTCAGATACAACTTGTACTATGTTAAAAAACCTAAACTTGTCTTAAATACCTGTTAATTTGGTGGTACAGTCTTTCTAAATAGGTTTCATAAACTGACACCAAAGAGTACAGTGTAAAACTTCCTTACATTTTTCTAAAGACTCTAATTTACTTCAAAAACTTCTTACAAAGTTCGCTAATATCAAATGAGTCAGGTGATAAACTAGGTTCTGTACTCAACTATATAAGTGTTACTTTTTTCTCAAACAGTTTGTTCTGTGAACCTTGAGATCTCTTGTGACTCCAGCAAAAATCCACCTTGGAAGTCATGTTGCATCACTTCCACAGTATTCAGTCTGTTCCCTGGAAGCAAGTCACTTTAGTCCAGCCCACATTGATGGCAGGAGAAGTAGACTCCATCTTCTGAAGAAAGGAGTATCAAATAATCTGTGGACAAATTTTAGAACTACTGCGCTTGATAGTTTCCAGTAGCTTTGGGCTTCCCTGGTGGCTCAGATGGTAAAGAATCTGCCTGCACTGCAGGAGACTTGAATTCTATCCTGGGTCAGGAAGATCCCCTGGAGAAGGAAATGGCATCCCACTCCAGTATTCTTGCCTGGAGAATCCCATGGACAGAGGAGCCTGGTGGGCTATAGTCTGTGGGGTTGTAAAAGTCCAACACAACTCAGAGACTAGCAAACACTTAACACTGCACTTGACAAGCTTGAAATTAGTACAAAGGAAGTTTTATAAATTAATGATATTAGGCTTAACATATCCTGATTCTCTGTCTCACAATACAAGGTATAGTTGTGTTTAGGTCCTGGTAGACTTCAAATCCTTTGACTAAAATTTTTTACTGCAAGAGGAGAGAGTGGGATGAATTGAGAAAGTAGTATTGATGTATATAAGTAACATGTTTAAAGTAGGTAACTAGTAGTAAGCTACTGTATAGCACAGGGAGCTCAGCTCAGTGCTCTGTGATGACCTAGAGGGGTGGGAGGGAGGCTCAAGACGGAGGGGATATATGTATACTTAGAGCTGATTCACGCTGTTTGTACAGCAGAAACTAACACAGCCTTGTAAAGCAGTTATCCTCCAATTAAAAATTTTAAAAATAAAGTTTTTTACTCATTGAGTAGTGTTTGCATGGGCACTGTCTTTATTTGCTTCTAAAGAAAATGAAGAAATAATGATGGGAAAGTGCATTCCAGCCAGTACATGTGCAAACGGGCCACCTGGGGAACTTGGAACTGTCAGCATGAATGGAACTTGGATGATGGGAAGTGAAGTTTCTCCTTCTCTCCTTTCACCCTCAGCTTTTGTCATCTTTACATTTTTAAGGTTAATATTTTCTATGGCCATAATTAAGTTTTATATAAATTGTTAAGTTAATTCTAAAAGTTGAAAGCCAGTGGGCAGGGTTTGTGTGTGACTGCATAGGCTCCAGAGCTACATAATATATTTCCATTCTTATTTAGTTTTCTTAAGTATTTCCTGGAATTTCTGTCTATTTTTTCCCACCTTTAACATGCTCTCAGTTTTTTCCTCCAAATCTCCATGTGATAAGATACCCTAATGATTCTGCTTTAGAGACCAGTTTCTTAGGGCCTTTCCTCCTGCTCTAAACGGACCCAGTTTTTCTCTAGGTCTGCTTTTCTTGAATTTCTGTAATTCCTGGATTCCATTCCTTTCCCTTTCTCCGTATTGCTGCATCGTGTCCTCAGAATTTCCTATAAAAGGTTGTTTGAGGGTGCTAAGTTTTCCAAGTAGTTGCATGTCTGAAAGTGCCTTTTTTGAACCTGTATCCTATTTCTGCTTTATTGACTATGCCAAAGCCTTTGACTGTGTGGATCACAACAAACTGTGGAAAATTCTGAAAGAGATAGGAATACCACACCACCTGACCTGCCTCTTGAGAAACCTATATGCAGGTCAGGAAGCAACAGTTAGAAGTGGACATGGAACAACAGACTGGTTCCAAATAGGAAAAGGAGTACGTCAAGGCTGTATAGTGTCATCCTGCTTATTTAACTTATATGCAGAGTACATCATGAGAAATGCTGGGCTGGAAGAAGTCCAAGCTGGAATCAAGATTGCCAGGAGAAATATCAATAACCGCAGATATGCAGATGACACAACCCTATGGCAGAAAGTAAAGAGGAACTAAAAAGCCTCTTGATGAACGTGAAAGAGGAGAGTGAAAAAGTTGGCTTAAAGCTCAACGTTCAGAAAACAAAGATCATGGCATCCAGTCCCATTACTTAATGGGAAATAGATGGGGAAACAGTGTCAGACTTTATTTTGGGGGGCTCCAAAATCACTGCAGATAGTGATTGCAGCCAAGAAATTAAAAGATGCTTACTCCTTGGAAGGAAAGTTATGACCAACCTAGATAGCATATTCAAAAGCAGAGACATTATTTTGCCAACAAAGTTTTGTCTAGTCATATGGTTTTTCCAGTGGTCATGTATGGATGTGAGAGTTGGACTGTGAAGAAAGCTGAGTGCCAAAGAATTGATGCTTTTGAACTGTGGTGTTGTAAAAGACTTGAGAGTCCCTTGGACTGCAAGGAGATCCAGTCAGTCCATCCTAAAGGAGATCAGTCCTGGGTGTTCATTGGAAGGACTGATGCTAAAGCTGAAACTCCAACACTTCAGCCACCTCATGCAAAGAGTTGACTCATTTGAAAAGACCCTGATGGTGGGAGGGATTGGGGGCAGGAGGAGAAGGGGACAACAGCGGATGAGATGGTTGGATGGCATCACTGACTTGATGGACATGAGTTTGAGTGAAGTCCAGGAGTTGGTGATGGACAGGGAGGCCTGGCGTGCTGAGATTCATGGGGTCGCAGAGTCAGACATGACTGAGAGACTGAACTGACTGAACCTTGTTATCAATATCAGGTATTTTGAAGCAATGATGATAAGTATGAATATATTGGTATTTCAAGTCTATTACATTGGCCTAGTAAAAATAGCCAAGTAAAAACAATATGTGACCTTAACACCTGAAAGTGCTAAATTGCCATATTGAAACACCACTGAGTATACTTCATTTGCAAGCATGCTTGTAATGGGGAAACTGAAGTATAAAGTCATCAGTGTAGACACTGTCAGTACTTTTTACATTTAGTAAACAAAATTATTATACATTCTTTTTCTCACATTACTTTTTATTCATATTTATGAAATACAGCCAAGCTATAGTCTTATTTTTTCAGGTAATTGAAGTATATTTTTTGTCTCTTTTTCTTATGAGAAAATTCTGAAAATTGATGTTTCAGAAAGATCCCTAAGAGGCTATATTAAACATCTATTTTATAATTTTTTAATAGTGAAACCATTGATCTTTTTTTACTAGGATAACCATTATAAAAATTGGACCAATATAAAAATGTTATGTGTCTTGAACCTAAAAGTAGGCCAACCAATAGTAGACGATAGGAGCATCCTCTCTTCTCTCACTTAACCTTTTCCAATCTAATCAACTCTTCCACCACTGTTTTACCTTAGCTTCCAAGAGACTCAACGCAGAGTGCTTAAACACAACAGTCAAATACCTTGTATAGCTTTCCTGCTTTTAATTAATCCTGATTTTAGTTTTAATTGTTCTGTTTATATTTAATCTTGTAAGCACTCTCAAATTCTTTCTGACTCCAGGTTATATTTTTTAAGGTTTTGTATCTTGCCTTTTCAACTTGCTTCTAAGCCCTTGAAGACAGGAAATCATCTCTAACTTTCAAAACTAGCCTCAAAGGACTGTTTTAAAGTTAAATAGACATAGGAAACACTTAGAATTGTATTTGGCATGAAGGAAATGCTAATGTTAGCAGTGTTATGTTTTATTATGTTCAGATTACTCTATAGAACATGTACTTATAGGAGGTGTTTAGGTAAGAAAAGATTTTTCTGTTCCTCAATACTTAACAAAAATTTCAGGACTGGACATTTGTATTTTAACTCAGTGCCAAATGAGTTGAAATGTTAACTGCTTTCTAAATATATCTAATGTTTGGTAAAATCCAAAGGTGACCTCTTCCATCCAAATATTAGGTAATGCTGGGACATAATTCTGGAGGAGAAAGCAACTTGAAAGAAGTCTTTAGGCTAAGTAGCACATTACTGAATTGAGAAGCTATGAAAAACATGAATTTATTCTCAGAGGAGGCTGAAGAGATAGGTGCCCAGAAAAAGAAACTTACTTTTTATATGTAACATGTTCCTGAATCTACTGTTTGCTAGTCTTGAAGATCATATTGTATCTTTGAACATGTTAGCTGTAGGCTACTAGCCTGTCGTGTAAGAGAACCCCGTGGACTTTAGCCCACTAGGCTCCTCTGTCCATGGGACTTCCCAGACAAGAATACTGGAGGGTGTTGCCATTTCCTTCTCTAGGGTATCTTCCTGACCCAGGGATTCATCTTGCGACTCCTGCATTGGCCAGTGGATTCTTTAGCACTGGGAAAAAATAACCTGGGAAACCCCCTATATATCCCATGTTAGTAGTAAAACAGATGAAAAGGAAAGCCTGCTCAGTGAATGATCCTTGCCCTTGAGGAACCGTCTCTGAGTTGGGAAGATCCCTTGGAGGAGGGCACTGGTAGGTGGTGGTGGTGGTGGTTGTTTAGTCTCTAAGTCATGTCTGACTCTCTTGCGACCCCATGGACTGTAGCCCGCCAGGCTCTTCTGTTCATGAAATTTTCCAGGCAAGAATACTGGAATGGGTTGCCATTTCCTACTCCAGGAAATCTTCCCAACCAGGGATTGAACCCATGTCTCTTGAGTCTCCTGTGTTAGCTGGCGGATTCTTTACCACCACGTCCTGTGGGAAGCCCTAGGATGTCACGGCTGTAGCCTAAATGATGAATGTGTGAGTCATTAAAGTGGCAGAGGGAGTGACAAGAAGCGGATAGATTCCAGATTTAAAAAATTGAATCAATAATACTTAATGATTGATTATGGGTAGTGAGAGAGGAGGAATGTAAATTTTCATTCCTGGCATGAATAATGGGATTATATGGTAAATTTCTCACTAGGCTTTTGAGAGAAATTTTACTTTATGTATGTGAAGAGCTTCTTCAAAATAGTAAACATATGAAGGTAACTTCTGAGTAGGTCATTTCTAAGTTTCTCTCTTATTTTTATTTATAGATGCCACCTCAAATGAACAGCAAGAGCTTTTCTGTCAGAAGCTGCAGCAGTGTTGCATACTGTTTGATTTCATGGACTCTGTTTCAGACTTGAAGAGCAAAGAAATTAAAAGAGCAACATTGAATGAACTGGTTGAGTATGTTTCAACTAATCGTGGTGTAATTGTTGAATCAGCGTATTCTGATATAGTAAAAATGGTAAGCTTCTAGACTTAAGTTCCTCAGATTTATATAAATTCAAGTAAGATCTGAGGTGTAATTACAATTTAATGAGATTGGTTTTTAGTAAATGTACAATAGTTGATGTACTCAAAAGAATGTTTTTTAAAATAGTCCGTTTGAAAGATTATCCATTCCAGTGATGCTGTCATTGCTTTATGATCGTTTGGGACTTCGGTAGCCACAGTGACTGATGGCTACCACATTGGAGAGTGTGGATCTAGAACTTCGGAGAAAGATGTAAACTCAAGATTATATGGGTTGGTAGGTAATTAATGTTGTGCAGCTGAATGGAGAAAGAATAGCTAAAGGGGGAAGAAAAGACTAATGAAAAAATATGGGGCTCTCCACACCTCAGAAGTGGATAAGGGAGTCAAATATAGACCATTCTTATTTAGGACATTTTGATATCATATGTGTAGCTTCTATAGCACTGAATTTTAATCAAAATTCAGGACCCTTAAATGATATGAACAAACATTTGAAATATCTGATGCGAAAAAAAAAGAACTAGAAGTGTTGAAGAAGTGTTGTTCAGGGTACTGTTTATTATTTAACCATATTCTTCAGACTGTAGAAATTTGCTTAGGATGTATGATTTTTGTATTTTATTGCATAACAAAATATTAAAAAATTCATTTGGAATTAATATAGTCACCAGGCACACAATTTAAACTTGTGTTGGTTATGGAAGGTTTCACGGAATCAGACATGACTAAGCTATTCACACACAGAAGGTTATAGCAAGTATGATCTAAACTAAGTTATACTCTTTGCATTTGGTCACTTAAGAAGGCTTTCTTATCTCTCCTTGCTATTCTCTGGAACTCTGCATTCAGTTGGGTATCTTTCCCTTTCTCCTTTGCCTTTTGCTTTTCTTTTCTCAGCTATTTATTAGGCCTCCTCAGATAGCCACTTTGTCTTCTGGCATTCCTTTTTCTTGGGGATGGTTTTGGTCATCACCTCCTATACAATGTTATGAACTTTCATCCATAGTTCTTCGTCCAGTCTGTCTGCCAGATTTAGTCCCTTGCATCTATTCGTTATCTCCACTGTATAATCACAAGGGATTTGATTTAGGTCATACCTGAATGGCCTAGTGGTTTTCCCTACTTTCTTCAATTTGAGCCTAAATTTTGTAATAAGGAACTGAAGATCTGAGCCACAGTCAGCTCCAAGTCTTGTTTTTGCTGACCATATGGAATTTCTCTGTCTTTGGCTGCAAAGAATACAATCAGTCTGATTTTGATACTGGCTATCTGGTGATGTCCATGTGTAGAGTCATCTCTTATGTTGTTGGAAGAAGGTGTTTTGCCAACATATGTTGGGTCATAGAGAAAGTAAGGGAATTCCAAAAAAAAAACCATCTACTTCTGCTTCATTGACTATTCTGAAGCCTTTGACTATGTGGATCACAACAAACTGTGGAATATTTGTAATGAGATGGGAATCCCAGACCATATTACTTGCCTCCAGAGAAACCTGTATGTAGGTCAAGAAGCAGCAGTTAGAACTGGACATGGAACAACGAACTGGTTCAAAATCGGGAAAGGCTGTATGTTGTCACCCTGCTTATTTAACTTACATGAAAGTACTTTATGTGAAATGCTGGGCTGGATGAATCACAAGCTGGAATCAAGATTGGAGAGAGAAATATCAACAGCTTTAGATATGCAGATAATACCACTTTAATGGCAGAAAGTGAAGAGCAACTAATGAGCCTCTTGATGAAGGTGAAAGAAGAAAGTGAAAAGGCTGCCTTAAAACTCAACATTCTGAAAACTAAGATCATGGCATCTGCTCCTATTCACTTCATGACAAATAGATGGGGAAACAATGCAAACAGTGACAGACTTTATTTTCTTGGGTTCTGAAATCACTGCAGATGGTGATTGCAGCCTGAAATTAAAGGACGCTTGCTCCTCGAAAGAAAAACTATGACCAACCTAGACAGCATATTGAAAAGCAGAGACATTACTTTGCCAACAAAGGTCCATCTAGTCAAAGCTATGGTTTTTCCAGTAGTCATGTATGGATGTGAGAGTTGGACCATAAAGAAGGCTGAGTTTTGAAGAATTGACACTTTTGAACTGTGATGTTGGAGGAGACTCTTGAGAGTCCCTTGGACAGCAAGGAGATCACACCAGTCAATGCTATAGGAAATCAGCCCTGAATCTTCATTGGAAGAACTGATGCTGAAGTTCCAATACTTTGGCCACCTGATGCGAAGAGCTGACTCATTGGAAAAGACCCTGATCCTGGGAAAGATTAAGGACAAGAGAAGAAGGGGGTGACAGAGGATGCGATGGTTGGATGGCATCACTAATGAACATGAGTTTGAGCAAGCTCCAGGAGATGCTGAAGTACAGAGAAGCCTGGCGTGCTGCAGTCCATGGGGTTGCAGAGAGTCAGACATGACTTAGCTACTGGGCAAGAACAAAATAAGCTATATGTACATATTTGAGTCAGATTATTCTGTAATTTGCCATATGTTAATAAAATTTGGGATTTAATTCGTTTTCCCAAGCAAAAGGTGTGTTTTTTGTCTTAAAAAAAATTTTTTTTTAACTTCTGGGTACTTCATTTCTAGTTAAGAAGCCTACTCACTTAGTTCTTTAAAGCTTTTTGGTGTATTTGGGATACACAGTTAATTTTACTGGTATACTTTTTCTTTTACTAGCAACAATAATAAGTATGACTTCAAAGGCAAATTATGCCCTTCTATGGGTTATATTCCCTTTTTGAGTTCTAGCTATGACTTTTGGCCACTTGTTGTGAAATTGATATCTACTAAACTATCTATTGGCTCTTCCCCATATATAGGTTTTGAGTTTTAGCAAATCAAATTTTAGATTTTTACTTTCTAAGTCTTAGGGTTGTGCGTGTGTGCATGCTATGTCAGTTTAGTTGTGTCCAACTCTTTGCAACCATGTGGACTGTAGCCTGCCAAGCTCCTCTATCCATGGGATTCTCCAGGCAAGAATACTGGAATGGTTTCCATGCCCCTCTCCAGGGTATCTTCCCAACCCAGAGACAGAACCCACATCCCCTGTGTCTACTGCATTGCAGGCATATTCTTTGCTGCCGAGCCACTGGGGACAGTTAAGTTATTTGGCATACCATAGATGCCACTTCATAAGAATGGTTGTGAATTTGCTTATACCACCAAACAACCATAGTTCATCAGACCTGGTCCCTTAAATCAAGACAATCCCCATGGAAAAGAAATGCAAAAAAGCAAAATGGCTGTCTGAGGAGGCCTTACAAATAGCTGTGAAAAGACGAGAAGCAAAAGGCACAGGAGAAAAGGAAAGATACAAGCATCTGAATGCAGAGTTCCAAAGAATAGCAAGGAGAGATAAGAAAGCCTTCTTCAGTGATCAATGCAAAGAAATAGAGGAAAACAACAGAATGGGACAGACTAGAGATCTCTTCAAGAAAATTAGAGATACCAAGGGAACATTTCATGCAAAGATGGGCACGATGAAGGACAGAAATGGTATGGACCTAACAGAAGCAGAAGGTATTGAGAAGAGGTGGCAAGAATACATGGAAGAACTGTACAAAAAAGATCTTCACGACCCAGATAATCACGATGGTGTGATCACTCACCTAGAGCCAGACATCCTGGAATGTGAAGTCAAGTGGGCCTTAGAAAGCATCACTACGAACAAAGCTAGTGGAGGTGATGAAATTCCAATTGAGCTGTTTTCAAATCCTGAAAGATGATTGAAAGTGCTGCACTCAATATGCCAGCAAATTTGGAAAACTCAGCAGTGGCCACAGGACTGGAAAAGATCAGTTTTCATTCCACTCTCAAAGAAAGGCAGTGCCAAAGAATGCTCAAACTATCGCACAATTGCACTCGTCTCACACGCTAGTAAAGTAATGCTCAAAATTCTCCAAGCCAGGCTTCAGCAGTACATGAACCGTGAACTTCCAGATGTTCAAGCTGGTTTTAGAAAAGGCAAAGGAACCAGAGATCAAATTGCCAACATCTGCTGGATCATGGAAAAAGCAAGAGAGTTCCAGAAAAACATCTATTTCTGCTTTATTGACTATGCCAAAGCCTTTGACTGTGTGGATCACAATAAACTGTGGAAAATTCTGAAAGAGATGGGAATACCACACCACCTGACCTGCCTCTTGAGAAACCTATATGCAGGTCAGGAAGCAACAGTTAGAAGTGGACATGGAACAACAGACTGGTTCCAAATAGGAAAAGGAGTCCGTCAAGGCTGTATAGTGTCACCCTGCTTATTTAACTTATATGCAGAGTATATCATGAGAAATGCTGGGCTGGAAGAAGCCCAAGCTGGAATCAAGATTGCCAGGAGAAATAGCAATAACCTCAGATATGCAGATGACACCACCCTTATGGCAGAAAGTGAAGAGGAACTAAAAAGCTTCTTGATGAAAGTGAAAGAGGAGAGTGAAAAAGTTGGCTTAAAGCTCAACATTCAGAAAACTTAAGATCATGGCATCTGGCCCCATCATTTCATGGGAAATAGATGGAGAAACAGTGGAAACAGTGTCAGACTTTATTTTTCTGGGCTCCAGAATCACTGCAGGTGATTGCAGCCATGAAATTAAAAGATGCTTACTCCTTGGAGAGAAGTTTTGACCAACCTAGATAGCATATTGAAAAGCAGAGACATTACTTTGCCAACAAAGGCTATGGTTTTTCCAGTGGTCGTGTATGGATGTGAGAGTTGGACTGTGAAGAAAGCTCAGTGCTGAAGAATTGATGCTTTTGAACTGTGGTGCTGGAGAAGACTCTTGAGAGTCCCTTGGACTGCAAGGAGATCCAACCAGTCCATCCTAAAGGAGATCAGTCCTGGGTATTCATTGGAAGGATTGATGCTGAAGCTGAAGCCCCTTTGGCCACCTTATCTGAAGAGTTGACTCATTTGAAAAGACCCTGTTGCTGGGAGGGATTGGAGGCAGGAGGAGAAGGGAATGACAGACGATGAGATGGTTGGATGGCATCACTGACTCAATGGACATGAGTTTGAGTGAAGTCCAGGAGTTGGTGATGGACAAAGAGGCCTGGCGTGCTGCGATTGATGGGGTTGCAAAGAGTCGGATATGACTGAGCCACTGAACTGAACCAAACATTTGTCTCATCCTCTATTCCCCAAGTAATTTATCTTAAATGACCAGTGCCTCAAATGTTAGGGTCTTATGTGTTTACTGAACCATTTGGTCTATCAGTCTGTTCATCATTCTTCAAAAAATTTTGAGTTGGGCTCACAATCTATTCTTTGGTAGAGAAGGACTGTAGCGTACTTTGGTACTAAGACAGTGTGAAAGATGAGTTAGAATCTAAAATAAAGAGTCTCGAAGCATACCATTATTTCAGCGAGATTAGTATTTTTTAAAAGGCTCAGAGTAAATGAAATCAAATCATCATCAGTTCAGTTCAGTCGCTCAGTTGTGTCTGACTCTGCAACCCCATGAACCGCAGCACGCAAGGCATCCCTGTCTATCACCAACTCCCGGAGTCCACCCAAACCCATATCCATTGAGTCTGTGATGCCAAATCACCATGAGGTATTATAAACTGTGTCTGTAATGGCTATATACCCCCATCCTCCTCCTCTTTATAAAATGTGGTGTGTATGTAAGACTAGAGATATTTTACCAAACTCTTTTGGGTTATAAGGTAAGTAAAAGTCTGGGTTAAAGTATGGGAGAAGTTGTGGAAAGACGAAAAGAATAAGTTAGGCATGGGGAGAGTTAGGAACTTTATGCTCCCCTCCCCCAATTTCCTCCCATCCACTTTATTTTTTTTAAGCAAAACTTTGAAAAAAAAATTTGTGATTTAAAGAAGAGGAATCTGGAGGTAGTCTGTATGAAATTTGATGTCTTTAGAGGTCAGAGTTATGGGATAGAGAAAAGAAAGAAAGAAATGGCTGCCTTCATATCTTGAAGAGGTTTATAGGTTTTGAGCTAGACTTACAGTCACAGCTTTTTTCTTAAAGTTATCTTTAAAATGTTTCATTTTGCATTTTTAAATTTAACTGAACAACAGAGAATAGAAGTCTAAATTTATTTTTCTTTACAGATCAGTGCTAACATCTTCCGAACTCTTCCTCCAAGTGATAATCCAGATTTTGATCCAGAAGAGGATGAACCCACACTTGAGGCCTCTTGGCCTCACATACAAGTATGGAACATAATTTTATTTAAAAAAGTTTTACATTTATGCTGTTTTGCTGAAATCATGGAACTCAGTTTTAGATTTGAGTGTCTATTTAAAGTACTAGATTTTTAATACATTTTCTTAACATTTCCTTTTCCCAAAATATTGCTTTTCATTTTTTTAATTGTAAATTACACTTAACATTTACCTTTTAAACAGTTTTAAAGTATATTCCATAGCATTAAGTACATTTGTAATGCTATGCAGCCGTCACTATTACCTAGTGTAATAGGCACTTTTTCATTACCTTTTCATCATCTACAATCTTTTCATGACCCCAGATGGAAACACCCTTGTCATTAATACTTACCATTCTTTACCTGCCCCCTACCTCCCAGCCACTGGCAGCTATTAATCTACTTTGTGTGTCTATGGATTTGCCTTATATGCTTAACATAATATTTTCAGGGTTCATCAATATTGTAACATGTATCAATATGTCATTCCTTTTAATGGCTGAATAATATTCCAGTGTATGGACATACAACATTTTGTTTATCCATTAATCAGTAGATGGACAGTTAGATGGTTTCTGCTTTTTCGCCTTTGTGAATAGAACTGGTATGAATGTGTAAGTCTTTGTTTAACATGTTTCCCATAAGTTTTGACATGTTGTGTTTTTATTTTCATTCATTTCAGTGTTTTCTAACTTCCTCTGTAACTTATTTGGCCCATTAGTTATTTATGAATGTGTTTAATTTCTGGGCTTCCCTTGTGGCTCAGCTTGTAAAGAGTCTGCCTGCAAGGTGGGAGACCTGAGTTTGATCCCTTGATTGGGAAGATCCTCTGGAGAAGGGAAGGCTACCCACTCCAGTATTCTGGCCTGGAGAATTCCATGGACTATCATCCATGGGGTCACAAAGAGTTGGACAGTACTGAGCAACTTTCACCTTAATTTCTACATATTTGTGGCTCCCATATTTCCTTCTGTTACTGATTTATAATTTTATTCCATTGTGGTTGGTGAATATACTTTGAAGTTTTCAATCCTTTTAAATGTATTGGGCCTAGCATATAGTTTATCATGGAGAATGTTTCATGCGTGCTTGAGAAGAATGTGTATACTGTTGTTGCTGGATGGAGTGTTGGGTTGAAATCTCTTAGATCTAGTTGGTTGTTTAAGTTTTCAGTTTCCTTCTTGACCTTCTATCTAGTTCTCTCCACTATTGAAAATGAAATATTGAAATTTCCTACTGTTGCAGTTTAACTGTTTCTCTCTTCTGTTATGTCAGTTTTTGATTCATGTATTTTGGGGTCTTATAAATCATGTTTATAATCATTTTACAGTTTTTTTGTTAAAATTCATTTTGTCTGATATAGTATTCTATAACCACTATTTAAATACTATATTTATATAAATACTAATAAATTTACATATATAAATACTACATAAATTTATAGCCACTATATAAATACTGTATTTATATAGTATTTTACAGCTACTGTCTAACTCTCTTTTGGTTACTGTTTGCATGATATATCTTTTCTGTACATTGACTTCTTATCTATTTGTTTCTTTAAATCTAAATCGTGTCTCTTGGGAATTCCTTGGTGGTCCAGTGGTTAGGACTTTTCAGTTTGACTGCTGAAGGCCTAAGTTCAATCCATGGTCAGGGAACAAAGATCCTGCAAGCCACACAGTGTGGCTAAATAAATGGTCTCTCTTGTAAACAGCATGTAGTTGAAACCTCGTTTTTTTTTTTAAATCAGTTTTGACAGTCTCTGCTTTTGACTAATGTTTAATCCATTTATATTTAATGTAATTGCTGGTATGGTAGAATTTACGTTTGCTGTTTTGGCCTTCCTTGGTAGCTCAGTGGTAAAGAATCAGCCTGCAGTGCAGGAAATGTGGGTTCTATCCTAGGATTGGGAAGAACCCCTGGAGAAGAAAATGGCAACCCATTCCATTATTCTTGCCTGGGAAATCCCATGGACAGAGGAGCCTGGCAGGCTCCATGGGGTCACAGAATCAAACACAATCTAGCGACTGAACAACATTTTACTGTTTTATGTCTTATGTCTTTCTCATTCCTCTACCCCTCCGTTATTGTGTTTTGTATTAAATACGATTTTCTGGAGTACCATTTTAATTCCCTTGTTTCTTTAACTATACTTTTTTGAGGTATTTTCTTAGTACTAACCCTAGGGATTACATTTTAAAACAAACTAGTTTGATTGAATAGTAGTAGTATTCAATTTTAATAATACTAGTAATTTTAGTAGTATACAAAACTTTGGTCCAGTATACCTCCATTCCCTCCCCCTTCTTCTGTGCTGTTACTGTCATACAAATTGGATCTTTATGCAGGCATTTTATTGCACTTTACTTCATTGCACTTTGCAGATATTGCATTTTTTTACAAATTGAAGGTTTGTGGCAACCTTGTGTCAAGCAAGTCTACCAGCACCATTTTCTTACTTCATGTCTCAGTGTCACATTTTGATAATTCTTATAATATTTTAAACTTTTACATTGTTATATTTTTATGATGATCTGTGATCAGTGATCTTTGCAAAAAGATTACAACCTGCTGAAGTCTCAGATGATGGTTAGCATTTTTAGCAATAAAGTATTTTTAAATTAAGGTATGTACATTGTTTTTATAAAACATAATGCGATTATGTATTTAATAGACTATAATATAAACATAACTTTTAAATTAATTGGGAAGCCAGAAAAATTCATGTGACTTGCTTTCGTGCAGAATTCACTTTATTATGGTGGCCTGGAGCCAAGCCTGCAATATCTCCAAAGTATGCCTGTACATTGTACATCCATCAACCCAGTTTTGTAATTATTGCTTTATGTGGTTGTCTTGTAAAACAAAAGAGTTATAAATAAAAACACAATATGTACCTTTACCCATGCTCTTTCTTTCTTCCTATGAACTCATATGGTGTCCTTTTGTCTCAGCCTGAAGGATTCCTTTTAATATTTCTTGTAAGGCAAGTTGAGTAATCTGGGAATATCTTAATTTTCCTTTCATTTTTGAAGGACAGTTTGGCTGGATATAGAATTCTTGGCTAAGTGCCTTTTCCCCTTAACACTTTGAAGGTGTCCTCCCAGTGATCCTCTGATGTCCAGTTTTCTGTCCAAGTCAGTTATTAATCTTATTAGGATCTGATGTATGTGATACATTATCTCTTGCCGCTTTGAAAATTTTCCGTTTGTCTTTAAGTTTTGTCAGTTTGATTATGATGTCTCTAGATATGGATCTCTTTGACTTTATTCTAGTTGGAGCTCCACTGAGTTGAGCTCCAACTAGAGCTCAGTTGAGTTCATTGTATAAATTAATACTTGTCATCAAATTTGAATTGTTTTTAGCCATTTCTTCAACTATTATTCCTTCCTCTTTCTCCTCTCCTTCTGAGACTCCCATTATGTGTAGTACGTTGGTATGATTGATGGTATCCCACAGGTCTTTGAAACTCTGTTGTTTTGTATCCAGTCTTTCTTTTTGCACCTCAAACTAGATAATCTCTACTGACCTGTCTCTCTGCCAGCTCAAAGTGTTTTTCATTGTTTTTTTGTGGGAAAGGAAACATACTGAAGTCCTCACTTTGCCATTGCAGAAGTCCTCTCTAAAGCACATCTTTTTAGTTGACACTGAGGGAGGGATAGTCTTCCTGCCCTAATGCCACTGTGTGACAACTCCTCATAATTATTGGAAAACTGGTAATAAAAACTTACTTTATGAGAAGGACCAATTCTTCCATTAAACCTTCTCCAGCCAATTCTTTCTAGCCCTAACTTCCTTATTCAGACATTCCCCTCAGATACATGGCTTTAGTATAAGGTCATCTGAGGTTCACTCAGTTAACTGAATCACATTGGTGCTACCACAGTTAATACTTAAAAAACTAGGGCTCTTTAGATAAGATTCAGAGCAGAATATATTGTAACTCTTGTGCTGTATTTAAGAAGTGTTACAAAGGTTCCATTATAGCTACGAAATACACTTATGTGTGCTTAGGGTTTCTTGTGCGTGCATGCACGCATGGGGGTGTGTGTGTGTGCTCAGTTGCTCAGTCATCCAACTCTGCAATCCCACGGACTGTAGCCCCCCAGGCTTCTTTGTCCATGGAATTTTTCAGGTAAGAACACTGGAGTGGGTTGCCATTTCCTTTTCTAGGGGATCTTCCCAACCCAGGGATCGAACTGGGAAGCCCTTACAGGGTTTCTTTGCACATGTTTTTATATGGCTAGTCTTTATGATTGTTGGTTTTTTTATTGTATACATTAGGTTTTATTTTTGCTCTCCAGAATGTCTAATTAAAATGCTCTGAGAAGACCCATATGATGCCTTCAGTTTACAGATATTTTCTTACTTTTAAAATAAGCAAAGCTATGAGGGAGAAAGTAAAAGATACTCTTGCCTAATGCTTCAACTATAATGCCTTTAATATTTTTTATTGGGGTATAGTTAATTTACAATATTGTATTAGTTCCAGGTGTATAAATAGTGATTCAGTATTTTTTATAAATTATACTCCAGTTGTAGTTATAAAATATTGGCTATATTTCCTGTGCTGTATAATATATTCTTATAGCTTATTTATATTATAAATAGTTGTTTGTACCTTGTAGTCCCCTACCCCTTTCTTGCCTCTTCCTTCTTTCCTTTCCCCAGTGGTAACCACCCGTTTGTTCTTTATATCTGTGAGTCTGCTTCTTTTTTGTTATATTCACTAGTCTGCTTTATTTTTTAGATTTCATGCTTAAGTGATATCATATATTTGTCTTTCTCTCATTTATTTCACTTAGCATAATACCCTCCAGTTTCATCCATGTAGTTGCAAATGGCAAAATTTCATTCTTTTTATAGCTGAGTAGTATTCCCTTGTATGTGTGTCTATATATATATAGACACACACACTATAACACTATATCTTTTTCATCTGTTCATCTGTTGATGGATACTTAAGTTGCTTCCTTATCTTGCCTATTGTAAATACTGCTGCTGTGAACATTGGGATGCATGTATCTTTTCAAGTTAGTGTTCTTGTTTTCTTTGGATATACACCGAGGAGTGAAATTGCTGGGTCGTATGATAATTCTGCTTTTAGTTTTTTGCAGAACCACCATATTATTCTGCACAGTGACTTTATCAGTTTACATTTCCACCAGTAGTGCACAAGTCTTCCTTTTTTTTTTTCCATATCCTCACCAACATTTGTTGTTTGTGGTCTTTTTGATGATAGCCATTCTGAAAGGATGATTTGTGTATTTTTAAGATAGTGTTCAGTCAGTTCAGTTCAGTTCAGTCGCTCAGTCGTGTCCCACTCTTTGCAACCCCATGAATTACAGCACACCAGGCCTCCCTGTCCACAACCAACTCCTAGAGTTCACTCAAACTCACATCCATCGAGTCGGTGATGCCATCCAGCCATCTCCTCTGTCGTCCCCTTCTCCTCCTGCCCCCAATCCCTCCCAGCATCAGAGTCTTTTCCAATGAGTCAGCTCTTCACATGAGGTGGCCAAAGTACTGGAGTTTCAGCTTTAGCATCATTCCTTCCAAAGAACACCCAGGACTGATCTCCTTCAGAATGGACTAGTTGGATCTACTTGCAGTCCAAAGGACTCTCAAGAGCCTTCTCCAGCACCACAGTTCAAAAGCATCAATTCTTCGGCACTCAGCTTTCTTCACAGTCCAAATCTCACATCCATACACGACCACTGGAAAAACCATAGCCTTGACTAGACGGACCTTTGTTGGAAAAGTAATGTCTCTGCTTTTCAATATGCTATCTAGGTTGATCATAACTTTTCTTCCAAGGAGTAAGCGTCTTTTAATTTCATGGCTGCAGTCACCATCTGCAGTGATTTTGGAGCCCCAAAAAATAAAGTCTGACACTGTTTCCACTGTTTCTCCATCTATTTCCCATGAAGTGATGGAACCAGATGCCATGATCTTAGTTTTCTGAATGTTGAGCTTTAAGCCAACTTTTTCACTCTCCTCTTTCACTTTCATCAAGAGGCTTTTTAGTTCCTCTTCACTTTCTGCCATAAGGGTGGTATCATCTGCATATCTGAGGTTATTGATACTTCTCCTGGCAATCTTGATTCCAGCTTGTGCTTCTTCCAGCCCAGCATTTCTCATGATGTACTCTGTATATAAGTTAAATAAGCAAGGTGACACTATACAGCCTTGACATACTCCTTTTCCTATTGGGAACCAGTCTGTTGTTCCATGTCCAGCTCTAACTGTTGCTTCCTGACCTGCATATAGGTTTCTCAAGAGGCAGATCAGGTGGTCTGGTATTCCCACCTCTTTCAGAATTTTCCATAGTTCATTGTGATCCACACAGTCCAAGGCTTTGGCATAGTCAATAAAGCAGAAATAGATGTTTTTCTGGAACTCTCTTGCTTTTTCAATGATCCAGCGGATGTTGGCAGTTTGATCTCCGGTTCCTCTGACTTTTCTAAAACCAGCTAAGATAGTGTTAGTGACCTAAAATCTGCAGGCAAGCACAATGAAGTGTTTTTCTAGAGAATTGAATGTATTTGCCTGTGTTAGTCGCTCAGTCGTGCCCGACTCTTTGCGACCCCATGTACTGCAATCCACCAGGCTCCTCTGTCCATGAGATTTTCCAGGCAAGGGATACTGGAGTGGGTTGCCATTTCCTTCTCCAGGGGATCTTCCCAACCCAGGGATCGAACCCGGGTCTCCTGCCCTGCAGGCAAATTCTTTACCGACTGAGCTACAAGGGAAGCCCGTATTTGCCTACATACAACCAGTAATATTAGTTTATCAGATGGCTTGCTGATCATGTTTAGGTAATTATGTATGTCTCTGTGTGTGTGCTCAGTCGTGTCCAACTCTGCAACCCCATGGACTGTAACCTGCCAGTCTCCTCTGTCCATGGGATTTTTCAGAAAAGAATACTGGAGCAGGTTGTGTAATAACACTATAAAAAGTAGATATTGTTCATATTTTATGGATAAGCTTAAGATTAAGCTAAAATAGATCAAGAATCCTGCCCAAGATTATGCAAAAAGTAAGTGGTAGGATAAGGTTTATAGCAAAATATTGCTCCAGTGTCCTTGTTCTGCATTATTAAAAGCTTCACTGCTTCCCCTAGATACCATCTATGGTCCAAGACAGATATATACAAATTCTTATGAAGTTTTAATTCATACCTTTTTAGCTTCATTTAACACCATTAAATAAGGTCTCCCACTAGCTATCACTTCTTTTTTTTAAGCCCTCATAAGTGACTTTTTAAAGGTATAATTATACAGGTACAGATGTGCCTTAGTTAAATGGTACAGAAGTATATATATACACATTCTAACAAGATACAAGAAAATTATTATTACAAAGTATGGTGAAGTGGAAATGATCCTGGTGACAGACCTCTACTCAAATCTCAGTTTTGATAACTTACCTATGGAAATGACCTTAATTAAGCTGCTAAATTTCTCTGCATCCTCCTTTACAAAGCTGGCGTAAAACAGGGTTATCTAAAAATTGAATGGGGTAACACATGCTCAAAACATAGCACAACTTTTTTTAAACTATGGTATCTGTTTTCCTTGCAGTCCCCCTTTTTTAAAAAGATATACTTTTGGTATTTAGAAAGCAGTATATATATATACATATATACACACACACATATTATATATATATAATGTTGGCCTTTATGCTGATACCTTTAAGAAATACCCTTGGTGCTTTCTTTTGTAGCTAGTTTATTGATTCTCTAGAGTGAACAGTATTGAAATTAGTAAGTAGTCTTTTCTTCCTCTACTTCCTGCCTCTCTAGCATCTAGTATAAGTAATACACTTTTACTCTCACAGTAAATACCTATATGCCCATCACTTGTCATTAGTTCTGTAGGAAATTTATTTAATATTTACTGTCAATCCTTACGAAAATTTTTTCTGATCATTTTCTTGGTAATCTGAAGCTCATTCTTTAGTAGGTCTCTGAGTTCTTGCATATTTCATAGCAGTTTTTCTGTAGCCTTCACATTTAAAGATCAGCTTGAATTGATATAAAATCCTTGGTTCAGCTTCTTTCCTTAAATTCCTTAAGTACCTTAAATATTCCATTGTCTTCAGTCTGATTTTTTTTTCTTTCATATTCTTAATGGTTTTGCTTGGATGCCCAAAAGATATTTTTCCTTTAACGGCCAGTTGCTTTTATTGAGCTATATGTAAGTGTTGACTTTTCACATCAGTTTTCCCAGTTGAATGGTGTTCTTTCACTGTAAAAGCCCACTTCTATTTCTGAAACGTTTTCTTCAGTATACTTTTTAGTACTTATTTCATTCTACCACGTTTTTCTTCTTCTTTCCGCTGTTCATGTTGATTCTGTTCTTCTGTCTCTGTATCTTTTCCCTTGAAATCTTTTTGTTTTTCTCATCTCTTTCTTTATTTTGTTGAACTGTTTCTGATTTCTCTTTTTTCTTTACTCTTTAATTTTTCCATTACTGTAGTTGAAAGGCAGACTGACAGAATGAATATTTAGTTTTTCCAGCTTCAGTAGTAGAGACATACGGGGGGAAGGGAATGGGTGTTATACTGGCTTATCTATAATGCCTGCCACAGGCTTGAACCGTTGGAGACAAGAGTCTGTCCTGAATAAAATGAAAAATGATAGCTTTGTTAATGACAGTACGATAGATAACATCAGCTATTTTCTACATAGTCCCTGTGAGATAGAGAAGAACTGTGCTTTATATATGGGTGCTCAGTGTTGCTTCAGATTATATTGTTTGGTTTGGGGAAGGTTGGGTTTTTTCTGGCGGCATCATGTGGCTTGCGTGTGGCTCTTAGTTCCTCCTAGGCCCTTGTCAGTGAAAGTGCAAAGTCCTAACCACTGAACCGCCAGGGAATCCCCCCAGATTATATTGTTGATTTTTATTTTGCAAGAACTTGAATTTTTTAGTGACATTTCATTTTATATTTTATTATAAAAGACAAGAGAAAGAAATTTATATTCTAAACTACTTGGGACATTTTAAAGCAATAGTCTGCTTCATTATTTATTTGATCTGTCTATATATCCAAATAGAATGAAAGAGGAATCCTAGGATTAGTGTAAATTGATAAAACTTTTAAGATTTATCAGCACATTAGAGCTTATAGAATAGAAAATCTGAAGTGGTAAACTACTTTTTAGTAGCACTGCACACAGTTCATCTGAAATTTATACCATGGTTTTTGTAAAATCAGCAATACTGGGTTTAATACTAAAGAGGTTTTAAAAGCATGAAATTCTCGTTAGCTGTTAAGTTGTACATATTTTTGATCACATGTAGTTGGATAATCTCAAAAGAATCTCTTCAGTCTTTGAATTTTGAAAAATAGTTTTTCCATTAAGACATTTTTATATGCCCTTGAGAATTAACTGTAAAATTTCAGCCATACATACAATGTGCTTTCGGTTTTTCACTGGTATGATCTGAGATTTCACTTAAATTTGCTGAAACTAGTGGTTCTTAAATTTTAGGGGATGGTGAGTTACTTTAAAATATGATTTTTAAAAAGTGTGTGTTCGCTGAGACAAATTCACAGAGACACACAAGAAATATTATACATCCATAGTCTTCCGATTAAAAGGCTCTGCTCTGAATATAAGTGTTTATAGTTTAAAATATATCTAGTAATTAAATTTGATATACAGTTTTTAAATCTGGTGGTCAGATGGCCTGCTAAATATGAAGTGAACTGATTGGTAGGATTTGTTACTATTTAGTCATCATATTTTCTTTACAGTAAAATGTTAAAGCTGTTCTGATGAATGAAATTATAGTGTAGCACTGAGGAAATTTGCTCAATTAAAATTTCTGTCCTGGTGGTTAATATTATTTGAATCCACCTGAAATTTTTTGTTTGGTACTAAGTTTGCATTTTATTAATACATTTAGCTTATTGGATCTTTGCTGCTAGAAATTAACTTGGTAGGGTGAAAAATAAACATTAAATTTAGTCAGTGAGGGGAAAAATCTCAAATAATTTCAAAACCTTTCAAAATTGTGTTTCTTCAACCTTTTCATGAGTTTTCTTAAAATGTGCTAATTTACCATTTCTTTTTACTTTTTTTTTCACACTGTAATGGAAATACTGATGAACAATGGAATAAATAAACACAGAAGAAAAGAACAAAAGAAAGGCCATTTCAGTACTAGGGGATTGGTGGATTGGTCATATCTTTTAATTTACTAAATATTATATGATAATTATTAATATAAAACAGTTATGTTATTTTAAAATTTTCTTTCCTAAATATTATTGCTTTATATTTATTGAAGACCAAAAAGATACATAATTTTTTATGTACCTAGTTATAGATAGAGAGGCATGACTGCTCTGCTAGCCTGGAATACAGGCAGATTATGTATTATTTTTGTTTTCTTTTATCAGTTTTCTTTTTGGCACAGATAATTAAGATGCAATTATATAGGATACTGAATAGAACATAGACCTTTTTAAGATAACTTGGCTTTAGGGACTAGAGGCTCTTCTTTATGATCTGTATAAGTAGAAATTTAAACTGGGGACATATATATTTTATAATGTACACCTTCATGTTCAAATACTTCTTGACCAGATACTATATTTTAAATATTTGCATGTTCCAAGAATCTAAAATTATAGGGGCCATAGCTTAATGCACTAACACTTATACACAGAAATAGAAAAAAAACATCTTTTATCCTTATTTAAGATTGAGAAACATTTTTATTACTTTAACCTTTTTATCATAGTTATTTGTTATTAATTACCTTTTTAATTATTATAGTTAAAAGAGTAGGAGGGAAAACAGGTTGATCCTATATAAGCTATTCAGGGTTCACACAGAATATGTCTTATTTTTTAAAGGATTACAGAGGGGAGAAAAAGATTCTTACAGAACTAAGATTTTGTTAGTGTTTGCTGTGTCCTAGGCAGCAGGTGGCACTAGTGGTAAAGAACCTGCCTGCCAGTGCAGGAGACGGAAGAGGTGTGGGTTTGATCTCTGGGTCAAGAAGATCCCCTGGGTTGCATGGCACCCACTCCAGTATTCTTGGACAGAGGAGCCTGGTGGGCTACAGTCCATAGGGTCGCACATAATTGGACATGACTGAAGCGACTTAGCACGCATGCAGGCAATGTTCTAGGCACTTACTATCTCTCATTTAGCTTAGTATATGTTAATTCTTATATGAATTCTTTCAAATATTAGATGAATTTTTAAATCTCCATTTAAGTTAGCTTCCTCTTAATAGAGGTTGGAAAACATTCAGTCAACATATTCCTTGAAAAAGAGCCTTTTGTATATTTGTAAATCATTAAAGTTGCTTTTAAATCTTTGCCTTTCTAGGTCAAACATGTCTAGTTCCTTTAGCTTTTGGTATAGGTCTTATTTTCAAATACAGTAATACATTACAAATACATTAAGAATCTTTGCTGTTTTGTGTTGTACCTTCTAAAATCTTTTATTGGTAAAGACCAGAATTTTATTTATTTTACCTACCATAGGAAAGACACAGTGAGTACTGAGTAGAAAGGAAAGATTATCCTTCATTCCTTATAGTTTTTAGTTATGTTAGTTATCATTTTTTAGGGTGCTTTTTGGCTTATAGGAATAGGAAGAACAGCCATACACCGCTCACACATGAAGTTTGCCATTTTATTAAAGAATTAAACTCATTGCTGAAAGTATCTGTTGTCCTTTGCAGCATGGTTTCTTAGGTTCTTGGGGCAAATCAATTTTTCATGTGGAAGAAGATAGAGAAACTTTAGTACAGAAATACAGTTTCTCAACAACTGTGATATTTCATTCAGCAAATATTTATTGGTCATCTGTTGTTTTTAGGCATTATTCTAAATATTGGGGGTTAAGTATTGAACTAATAAGCAAACTGTCTTACATTCTTGGGGGAAAGAATAACTAATACTATGTCAGGGTGTGATAGATACAATTAAAAACAATAGTGCAGGATAGAGGGTATAGAGAGAGTGACTGGAGACAGGATGCAGTTTTATAGAAATGTGGTCTTAGTTGTGCCACATTGAAGATTTTTAGCTCTGTAGATCACTCGTGTTTATTCTGCCCCTGTTTGGGATCATTCAACAAGTGTTTAACTTTTCGTCATCATCTCTTCAGTGGTGCTAAGTTGGTAGCATAAAAGCAATTTGCTGCTAATCCTGACTGGTCACTTAATTAATGGTCACTGTGTCAAGTAAACAGTGCAGATGAAAGCTCTGTAAGAAATAACATGTCATATCTGTGATAGGTGCAGGTTTCAACTGGGTATGTGATTTAGAGGGTGCATTTTGATCTCAAGCTTGATGTCATGTAAGTTTCCCAGAAGACATGCTATTACTGTTAAAATTAATAAGCCTTAGGCCCTCCATTTCTTACTCAGGGTTGACTTGGTCCCACCTTACCACTGCTTTTAACTCGGGATCTGTGTAAAGATTCCGCGTCTCTGATTCCATACCCACCAGCTTCTACCCTACACTGTCTTCTTCTTGAGACAGGTTCTACTTATCTTACAAAAAGCCCTCCTCTTTCTTCTTGTCCAAAATTAAATCTAATGCAGGGCTCAAATTGTGTGTCCTCCTTAAAACTTTTCCTGTTGACCTTATCCCACGGTGATATAGCCCTTTTCTAAATATCTCCTGCACTCATAGTTTTGCCATATAGTTCTTGTGTATATACCATTTTATGTTTTTATTTTTGTCTTACTTCCCCAATATGTGAATGAGCTTTACAGTGCCTACTATCTGTTCATACTAAACATAGATAAAGGAAGACTTGTCTTTTCTACCCCCAACATTTCCGATGCCAAATACATAGATTTTCTATACCAAGAAATTCTCCAATTCTCACTGGGTGTCCTGCGGTTTATTCATTCTGACACTGACTACCCACTTTAGCAGGGACCTCTAGGGTGAAGGGCTCAGTCTATCAAGACTGTTCCTCACTGCAGATGACAGTCATGATTCTGAGCCTCCCATCCATCTAACTAACTGGCTATAAATATGGGGTTACCATGACTCACTCTTCCAGTTCAGTAATTTGTTATAAGAGCTCACAGAACTCAAGGAATCACTTTACTTACTGTTACCAGTTTGTTATAAGGATAAAACTCAGAAACAGCCAAATAGAAGCGAGGCATGTGGTAAGGTGCGGCAAAGGGTTCGGGTTTTCCATGTGCCACCCTCTTAGCACTTTGATGTGTTCACCAGCCCAGAAGTTCTTCAGACTCCTTTGCTTAGGTTTCTGATGGTCCCAGGTGGTGGTGATTGTTGTTCAGTCGCTAAGTCGTGTCCAACTCTACCTCTGTTACCAAGTTGACTGTCACAGCATTGCAATACTTGTCTTCAAGTAACCCTGATGTGGGGCTAAAGAATGCACCTGCCAATGCAGGAGTTTGATCCCTGGCTTGGAAAGATCCCCTGGAGAAGGAAGCAACATCCCACTCCAGTATTCTTGCTTGGGAAATCCCATGGACAGAGGAGCCTGGCAGGCTACAGTCCATGGGTCGCAAAAGAGTTGGACACGACTTAGTGACTAAACAACAACAACCTTTAGGGATGCCAGAGAGAAGTTGTGAAGTGCTTTAAGGAAAAGGTAAAAGTTCTCAACTGGATAAGGAGAGAAAAAAAAGCATATGCTGACGTTGCATTTGTGGTAATAAATCTTTTATCCGTGGAATTCTGAGGAAGGAAAAAAAAAATCACGCTGGTTTTGCTGTTACACCTCAGACTACAAAAGCTATGGCCACAGTGCGTGGTAAGTGCTCAGTTAAGCTGGAAAAGGCATTAAATTTGTGGATGGAAATCATGAATAGAAAAGGGTCCAATGCCATTCGGTCCTGGGGAGGTGGTGCTTAGAACTTAGCACTAGAGGTTAAGAGGGCAGTACTGTATTTTTAAGATGCTTAGCACTTTTTAAGTAAAGGCTTATTAGGGCTTTTAGTTTATTCATTGTGGTGCACAGACATTTATTTGTGGTGCACAGACATTTATTTCTGAGCCCTGCACTTAGATGATTTGGTTAATTATTTCTAAAGTGTGGATAAGATATCCTGGTTTCGATTTAGTTACTTTTTCCCTCTGTAGTTTTATAGAAGGACTTGAAGTTTTTCTCTTTTTTAAAACTGATACTGATACACTGTCCCTTACAATTCAGTTTATTCTTATCTGGAGGTTTCTGATCCTGCATTTAAGTAACTCTGGAAATTAAGGTGACGTAGTTTAGCAGACCACTGAAGAAAGGTTCCCAGTGAGTATGCAGTGCGTCTTCTAACTTAAATATTTTATAGGCATCGTCTTAGTTTTCTGGCTCCTGTAAGTTAATATTTTCAATGAATGATGCAAAGCAATAAATCCAAAATGTACCAACTTGGGAGACAAATTGTGCGTATATATTTAGTTCTGAAAAAAAAGTTACCAATTCATCACATTTTATAATGAGATCTAAATGTCATTACTAAGTTGTTAAGGGAGGTATGTTTTTTATATGAATTTCACATACAGTAAAATTTTATAGGCTTCATCTTGGCTTTTATTTCATTTTATCCTACAGTTGGTGTATGAATTCTTCTTGAGATTTTTGGAGAGCCCTGATTTCCAGCCTAGCATTGCAAAGCGATACATTGATCAGAAATTTGTACAACAGGTAAGGAATTCTTCTGTCTTAAATTTCCTTATATTCATTTCAGCAGTGATTTATTAACTTGTGATTAAAATAGTCTTTCAAAAGTTTAAGGATTTCTTTTCAACAGCACCTAATATTCTTGGCCAGATGATGAGAACTAAAAGTAAAGTAGCTTTGAGAATACAGGAGTATTTTTAATCAAGGTTTGCCTTCTGTTATATCAATTAAATTATTCTGTCTAAATCCTAAATTTTCATAGTTGTTTTATAAAGGCCAGAAAAGCAAGCCTTGTTGGAATGTGTAACTTAGAAAATTTGGTATAACTAAGGGGAAACCATTTTAAAAATTTTTAAGTCTTTGAGCTTGAACTTGACATATAGTTCTAAGGCTAAGCACTGTGACAGAGAGGGGGAAAATAAATATGAAATTATTTTTAGAAGTTTGGGCTTTATGTCACTACCTTTTCTCCCCTACTCCTTCCCACCTTACGAATTCTAGCCACCCAGTTCCTAAACCACAGATAAAATATTTAAGAAGCAAAGGAGCTAAATATATGTGATACCTTCTTTCTTTTTATAAGTTGATTGTTAGCTGGGGTTTTTTATTTTGGAACCTAATACTTAAAATTCATTTCTTAGAATTTGTTCATTTTTATTTTCAAAGTCTTTTCAGTAACTTAAAGGCATCTTTCAAATACAAAGGACTTCACTGGCCTTAGACAAAATTGTGAAGTAGAGCAAACTTCTCTGGGTCCATTTTCTCTTTTGAAGTACTTAGCTGTGAGTGGGGTCTCATTAGAAATTTGATACTCTCCTTTTCTAAAGTAATTAGCATTTTAAAGAAAGGCAGAGGACGGGTGGAAGGGTAGCAATGAAGTGCTGAGGCCAGGATTAAAAAACATTACAAGGACCTTTGCTGCTTTCTTCCCACCATTATGTGTCTCCTAGGATAAAGCTCATGAGTTCCACGTATTGGAGTTAATTTCTGGTCATCTGCTATAGCTACCACGTAAAGTATTTTCACTAGTGCTGTGAAGTACTGATAAATGAAGAACATTGTCATTGTCCTTTAACCTTTCATGTAGTTCTTCAGAAACTATGACGAAATACTAGGTGTGTGTTAACTGTAAAGTGTGGATTTCATTTCAATACCAAGTTAGAAACAGTCATTAAATGGAGCTCTGTTATTTTGGTATTAGAGATGAATGCATGTTTCCTTCTGTAGCTCTCTTGTGCTATAGAAGAAATACAGTGTATTAAGGAACTTTATGGCACCACACTCCAGTACTCTTGCCTGGAAAATCCCATGGATGGAGGAGCCTGGTAGGCTGCAGTCCATGGGGTCGCACAGAGTCGGACACGACTGAGTGACTTCACTTTCACCTTTCACTTTCATGCACTGGAGAAGGAAATGGCACCCCACTCCAGTGTTCTTGCCTGCAGAATCCCAGGGACGGGGCAGCCTGGTGGGCTGCCGTCTGTGGGGTCGCACAGAGTCGGACACGACTGAAGTGACTTAGCAATAGCAAAGGAACTTTAGTAATGCTGTGTTAAATTGTATTTAAGATAATAGGTTGAGTGGAACAATTGCTGTAGGGCTTCTTCACCCTGGAGTTTGAGATATTTTAGCTGGTGGATTATTCAGTAGGTTTGGGGGGCAGCAGGAAGAAAACTGGTAGGATAGGACCCATTTTCTACCGTCTACTTTAAATTCCTGAACTATCCGAGAAGACAAGGCCTCATTATTTGTTTCTAACAGTTTACATCACTGTCTTTCACAGATCACTGCTCTGAGGTATTCTTAGTGTGTTGCTTCAATAAATATCACTATGACATTTCTCAGCTTTTATATTTTGAAATTATTTAATTAGGTGGTAAGTTTAAGATGTAGAGGTACAGGAGAAAAATCTGAAGTATAAATTTGGACGTTTGTTATTGCAGGAGAAGAAAACAAGTATATAATTCCAGGTTGTGCTCAAATCATTTCCTGAAGGAGGAAGTTAAGAATTATTTAGTGCTTTTTATGTGCCAGGCACTGCCCTTATCTGCTGTCACATAAAAAGCTAGATCATGTCCAAATTTACAGAGCTAAAAGATGGCACAATCAGGATTTGATTATATATAATAGATGATAAATGTGATTATATAAAACAAATTATTTTATTTAGATTATAATATTTCAAAATATTTACTTAAATAGATTTTCTACTTAGCTAACAACTGTTCTCTAATATTTCACATTGACCCCGAGGATCAACTTGTATTGCATTATATTTGTTCTTGAATTAGACGTAGTGACCTGAATAATTAAGGATTGCTTTTCTTAATTTCAAAACATATCTTCCAAGTAAACTCAACATCAGAAACTTGTATTTGAGTGTCTTAAGTGAATAGTTTAGCTATTTTAATTAGAATGATTTGAAGTGACTTAATTAGGTATAACAATACAAATTCTCATGCTTTATGGACATCTTTAGCTGGAGCCTCATGCAGCACTGAATAGTCTGGCAAACAGCAAATGCAGACAGTAAGCAAGACACGTTAGGGTTAGAGCTGACGTCATCACGGTTCTCAAAGAACACGCACTCTTGTAGAAGAGGTACACAAACTAACAGTTGCATATAATTAAAGACAAAATGGAAAAAACCTTTAAGGTTCAGAGCTTCCTATCATGACAGTAATTATTATTGATGAAAAAGTAATTGCAGTTTTGGACCGTGAATTTTCAATCATTATAACTATGCTTAAACACATCTTTATTAATAAAATAGGAATCATTACAGTCAACACATTTTTGCCAACAAGATATAAGTTTGTTTATTCCTGTAAAAATCCATGCTTCAGGATTCAGCAAAGTCTTGAAAAGCATTTTCTGCCTCTATTAGTTGTGGAAGCATTTTCCCTGAAAAAGTTGTTGAGATGCTTGAAGAAATGGTAGTGCGTTGGCAGGAGGTCAGGTGAATATGGGGGATGAGGCAAAACTTTGTAACCCAGTTCATTCAACTTTTGGGACTTGCAGTCAGGCGTGGTCATGGAGAATTGGGCCCTTTCTGTTCCAAAGCTGACTGCAGATATTGCAGTTCTTGGTCATCTCATTGATTTGCTGAGCATGCTTTTCAGGTGTAATGGTTTCACTGGGAATCAGAAAGCTGTGGTGGGTCAGACTAAACAGTGGCCATGACCTTTTTGAGGTGCAAGTTTGGCTTTAGGAGATGCTTTGGAGCTTTTCCTCAGTCCACCCACTGAGCTGGTCATCAGCGGCTGTCGTTTAAAATCCACTTTTCGTCACACATCAACAATCCAATCGAGAAGTGGTTCGTTGACGTATTATAGAATAAGAGAAAACAACATTTCAAAATGACGATCTTTTTGATTTATGGTCGGCTCACGAGGCATCCACTTACTGAGCTTTTTCATCTTTCCAATTTCCTTCAAATGCCAAGTGACTGTATGATGGTCAGTGTTGAGTTCTTCAGCAACTTCTCATATCATTGTAAAAAGATCCATTTCAATATTGCTCTCAACTGGTCGCTGTCAGTTTCCAGTGGCCAGCTACTGTCTTTCTCATCTTCAAGGCTATCATCTCCTTTGTGAAACTTGTTGAACCACCACGGCCTGTACATTTGTTAGCAGTTCCTGGGCCAAATGCATTGTTGATGTTGTGAGTTGTCTCTGCTGCTTTACGACCCATTTTGAACTCAAATAGAAAAATCGTTCAAGTTTGCGTTTTGTCTAACATCATTTCCATAGTCTGAAATAAATATGAAATAAACAGCAAGTAATAAGTCATTGGGCTTTTATTAGCAAAAAAAACATAAAGCAAGAAACACACATTAAAATGATGTATAGCATAACCACATTTACTTAAAAATGTATTCCAATATCAAACAGCAGGTTTCAACAGTGCAAAACAGCAATTACTTTTGCACCAATCTAATAACAGTCCCAAAGTACAGAACATGAAATTCCTTGATGACTTCATAGGTAATTGTATTTTATAAATAGATTTATATTTTTTGCTAAGAAAATCCAACTTTTTATTTAAAACACAGTAATATAAACTTATTTATTTAACAATTTGCAATCTACAAGCTTAAGATTCTAAAAGCATTAAAAAAAAATCTCAGATTTCAACAGTTTAAAATTATAAGCTATGTTTAGTAGCCAAGAGTAGGACAGAATTTTAAAATGAGTAGGAAGGCAAAAAAAAAATTGCACTTTTTTTTGAAGTGTTTATTTGATTTATTGTGCATTCTTTTTCAAAATGAAATAAAAGAAATACTCTGTGAGCTTTAGTGCCATTCTTTAGTGCCATTATTTAGCAATAATAAAGTTAATCTGATAGGGCACAGAGTCTTTGTAAAAAATTTAAAGATTTTGTGGGTTATCTTAAAATTAGAGTGAAGTGTTAGCTCGATTATTTTTAAAAAGTAATTTCTCAGATTTTTTTTAAAGCTCCTGGAGCTTTTTGATAGTGAAGATCCCAGAGAACGTGACTTCCTGAAGACTGTTCTACATCGAATTTATGGGAAATTTCTTGGATTAAGAGCATTCATCAGAAAACAAATTAACAACATTTTCCTCAGGTATATTATTTGTATGTTTTATGTATAGCACTTTTTTCCCTTCCATATTTTTTTATTCCAGTTTCTTTAGGTTAGTTTTTAATGTCTGAAACTTATGAACTTAACTGATAGTAGTTGAGTCATTTCTAGCCTATTTTGTGGATATCGTTTGATTGCATCTAACTTTTTCTTGTAACTTCTCATCTATGTGGATAGTACTAATGACAGTTTTTAATAGATAATACAAATGTTATTCATGGTTAAATTTTATTGAGAGAAGAATTTGTCTGTTTCAGCACTTGTTTTAAAAAATCCTGTATAAATACTGTTTAAATCAATAGCTCTTAAAGTATTTTCAGTTGATGTTCTGACAAAGCTAATTAAATATATGTGCGCCCTCTCTTGACTACTTTATAAATGAAATCATTAAGTAGGTGCTTCAGATTAGGGGGGTTTGCTTTAATCTTTGTACCTTCCTGCATCTTTCATTCAGTTTAGTTTTCTGATATTTTTCTTTATATCTTTGTTTTAAATTCAGGTTTATATATGAAACAGAACATTTCAATGGTGTTGCTGAACTCCTTGAAATTTTAGGAAGGTAAGTCAGTTTTTTGTTCTTTTTAAGAATTAAGTAACTTTGAATGTTTTGTGTATTAAAATATTAGCTGGGATTAGAGAAATTATTTCACATTTTATAATTTGAATATACAGTATAAGGCATAATTTCTCAACTAAATTCTTACTGTAGCTTTTTAGGGGGTCAGCATATTAAAGTAGTGCCACACAAAGCATCTGTTTCAGAGTAGACTTCCTGCTTTTGAAACTGTGGCATATTTTATGCCTAATCTTGCCAGACCGCCTCAGAAATTTCCAGGATCTGATTGGGAAGAGATGAAATAAGCTATAGTGAATTTTTGATGACGTTTCAGGAGTTCTTGTTCCAATGTTGATGGACCATTCCCATACATCTTTTCTTTTTAGAAGAATCTATAGCCTTTGATTTTAGTTCTATGAACTTTTTTGCCTTCTTGTTCACCACATAGCAGTATCAACCTGAGAGTTTAGACCCTCTATTTAAAGAATGGTTTTAGTCTCCTCTGTTAATATTTAGGGCATGATTATGGAGAGAACTGTTCTTAATTTCAGAACTTTCAATAAAAGTAAGAGAAACTACCCATTTACTTCAGAATATATTGAAAATTCTAATATTGTGATACTGACTCTCCTGTACTTTAGAGAAGAAAAGTAAAGGCATCAATAAGTGATAGGCTTTATAGAAAATGTAGAATTTCTTACTGGGACATTAAATTAGCAGTTCTCATTTTCTTTTGGGACCATTGCGTGACTTAGAGGAACAGGCTTCCTAGTGATAGTCTGTCTAACTTAGGTTGCAGATAAGTAAGTCATTCAACACTAGGCCTGAAGCAAAGCAGTTCCTATGTACTTGGGGATGTAATAATTTAGAAAGAAAGTAGTAACTACGTAACCCTTCCCCTGCCTTTTTTTCCCTCCAGTATTATCAATGGCTTTGCATTGCCACTGAAAGCAGAACATAAACAATTTCTAATGAAGGTTCTTATTCCTATGCATACTGCAAAAGGATTAGCTTTGTTTCATGCTCAGGTAAGTAGCAGATTTCAGGTGAAATGAACATTGTTTCAAAAACTGATATAAAGGCAGAGAAACTGAGAAATACTGAGGTGGCAATTTTAAGTATACTTAAGCAATTTGCTTTGTAAGTTGCCCAAAGCAAATTTTTAATTATATCATAATTTTTAAAGCGTGATGATATTTAGTATTCTTAAATAAGCTCAATGCATTTTAAGTATAGGCATAAGAAAAATCAAGTTCTTTTCTAGTCCAGGCCCTGAACTAATTAACTGTGTGACTTTGAATATATCCCACATATTTGCAGAATGTTCTGTCTAGCCTCCATGACCTAGTTAGAGAATGATTTTGGTTTCTTCTATTAACACTCAGAGAATATCATATCAGCATAGGCATACATGTTAGAAACATGCTAAAAAACTATTGTTAGCACTAGTCTTATTTCACTCAGCTTTATTTATCTATCTGTTTAGTGGGCTATGGTTACATTTTTGATTTATAAGACAAAGACAGTTACTTTTAATTCCCCAAAGGACTGGTCTACCGCCTCAGTAATATGGAAAGATTGATATGCCCAACTACATTTTCTTTAATATTTCAGTTAACTTAATATTCAGAAGTTACTACTGAAAAAAGGACATCTTTTTTAAGTAGAAGTTATTTATATAATTATGGGTATATTTATTTTTATTTATTTTTATATATTGCCATAAACGGAAGTTTATTAAAATGAAGTAGTTTTGTTAGCTAAATATAAAAATCCTGCATTACTAAACGTTATTTCATTCAGTAACATTTATAAACTGTCCCTTTCATTTTAGCTAGCCTACTGTGTTGTACAGTTCCTGGAGAAAGATACAACATTAACAGAACCCGTAAGTGTTTTACTTATTTTTATGTTTTTGGTCTACATCATAGCATTTTATTTGAGCTTCCTTTATACTCTTATAGCTCTACCAAACAGTCGTAGTATTATATTTTAAATTAAAATCATTTGGAAGAAGAAAAGTGAGGTTAATCTGTATTTGAAGAATAAGAATGGGATGGCAAGTTCTCATGAATTATGTGTCTTAAATAACTTAAATATAGGTTAAAATTAATATATAGTAGTTAAGATGTGTGATGACAGGCTCAGATGACTACAGTGAAATAATTTATTATCTTCAATGGTAATCTTTTTCATCTTCATTCACCTTTTAAAATTAAAACATTAAAACATACTGTAAGGATTCCAAAACTATTTCCTTGAATTTTGTTTTATCTTTAGAAATAGGATTTTCCCTCTTAGTTATGGTAAACCATGTGTTTCCTTATCTTTAGTGACTGAGCTATAATCTTGGAGTAAAGATAATTTACTTTATGAATCAGCATAGCAATTCAGTCTTAGAATTCTCCTGCTTGCTAATTATCTATTAATACAAAGATTCAGGAGAGAATAAAAATGTTACCATGAAAATTGAAGAAAAACAATAGATAAGTTTAGGGAGAAACAGAAAAGGATAAACACTTAGAAAACAACGTTTTAACCTTGGTGAAATAAATATTCTGAGAGAGTGTTTTCTAGGTATTCTAAATCTAAATAGTAGATAATTATATTTTAAATTAAAATCATTTGGAAGAAGAAAAGTGAGGTTAATCTGTATTTGAAGAATAAGAATGGGATGGCAAGTTCTCATGAATTATGTGTCTTAAATTATGTGTCTCTTTTTATAATAATAGAGTTCTTGACAAATAGCACAGGGTTTGAAGGATTTAAATTATGTGCTTTTCTTCATATTAGAACTTTCTGAGGCTAGGGGCACTTGCAAAAATTACATACTTGGTCCTCCTTTGACTTGAGTTTTGTGTGTGTAAGGAACAAAAGGTATTTTTCCGCTCACTGATATTTAGAGCTTTAGACTTTTTAGATTTGCAGTTCTTTCTGAAATAGCTAAAAACAGTTTTTAAAGACAAATAGAATTAGCAGCCCAATACTTACATGAAACCACATTAACCTCTAAAGTGAATTAAAACTTAATAGAAATCCATAACATATTAGAATTTAGAAAAAGAAAGCCCATAATATGGTTTATGCATGGTGGCTAATAAACAGATATGCATTAAATATGATTAAGTTAATATGGAGTGGATTTGGGAGATTGCTGATTTCTTTTTAAAGAGTGAAAGGTTAGGGAGAGGGATGAGGGCCAGACATTTGAGTTAGGTGAGTTAATAGCAATAGGAGCAGCATGAGGAGGTAAAATGTCCAAGTTGACAAAGGAAAATATTTTTCAGTACATTAAGATCTGCAGATAATAGACATCTTGCAATTACTATTCTGGGCCATCTTAGCACCAAAAATTATGGCCATAGTACTTGGGTTTGAGCCCTAATAATCATTTTCTAGAAGCCTGGCATTCATATCAAAGCTTCCTACAAATTGTAAATAAGTCAGAGGTTTGGTTGGTTTGTTACATTCTTCGTGTTCCTAGATCTTGTATTGAAATTATCTTACTTTCCAGAATGGAAATGACTTTATTGTTACATCCATTTATCAAAATAATGTGTTAATTTGATTCACATAAGACAAAACCATAAAGCATAATGTGAAGGAATTCCTTGAAATTCGCCTAAAGATAACCATACAGATTGGTGAATACATTTCTATAAATTTTTTCTGCATGTATGTTTATGTGTAAAGTTAAACAGTGGGAAATGCTGACTGGGTTTTTTTACCTCTCAGTGTAACATGGATATCTTGCCATATTAGTCTGCTTCATATTTTCATTGGTAGCATCAAATTCCATTGTATGGATTGACATATTTAATTCATCCTCAATTCATGGACACTTGAGTTATTGGAGTTTTTGTTGTTATTAACATGTTGCTGGGTATGGGGATGTTTTAGTGTGTTGAAATTATTCTTTGTCCTGTCTATAGTGTTGCTTACAAAAAAAATCTTAATATGTGTATTAAATTATCCTCAGAACTGCACACCAAGAAAAGATAAGGTTTACTGTATGTAACAGTTTTAATAAACCAAGTTATTGAAATTAAAACCTGTTTCTGGGTCAGAGTACAGTGTGTGATGGTGCCTGTTTCCCCACATCAGCCGGTACTGAATACTATTTTAAATTTTGCTAGTCCAATAGGCATGAAATATTTTAATTGGATTTTAAAAATTATCACAGCCATACTCTTATAAAGTTATTGGTCATTTATATTTCTGTGTCCTTTCCCTACTTTTAAGCCTTTGCCTATTGTGTTTTGCAAGTATTTTTTTTAACCATTTGGAGTTTTCCTTTTAACTTGAATATACTGTTCTTAATATTTGCCTTTTTAAAGAACTAAAAAAAAATTTTAATGTTGGGTAATTTATTCATCATTATAGCTTCTGGCTTTGGTGTCATGCTAAGTAAAATCCTTCTACCTTTTGAGATTATAAAAACACTCTCTAGTATCATGTTCTAGTTATTTAACGGATTTAGTTTTTACAAAAAAAAACTATTCCATCTATGGTGTTTTTCTAGAGCTGCCATGACAAATTACCACTATCTTGATGGTTTAAAATGACAGAAATGTGTTCTCTCACAGTTCTGAAGGCCAGAGTCCAAAATCAAGGTGTCAGCAGGGCTGCCAGGCACTCTGGGGGTGGTTCGGTTCCTTGCCTCTTCCAGTTTCTGGTGTCTCCAGGCATTCCTGGTTTGTGGCTGCATCTCTCCAATATCACATTGCTGCCCCTTCTTCTGTCTCTCCTCCAGCGTTATCTCTTACAAGGATACTTGTCATTTTGGATTTAGGGCCTATCCAGATAACCTGGAATGATTTCACCTTGAGATCCTTAACTTAATTATATCTGTAAAGACCCATTTTCCAAATAAGTCACGTTCATAGATTTCATAGAAATTAGGACATGAACATATCTGATTGCAGGCCACCATTCAACCCACCACACTGTTGGAAACTGAAATTTTCGTGTGACAAGGTTAAGAAATTGTATTTGTCTTCTATTGCTGCATAACAAATTGTCACAGAGTTTAGTGGCTTGAAACAACAAGCATTTATTATTGGATAGTTTCTGTGAGTCAGGAATCCAGGCACGACTTAGCTGGGTCCTCTGCCTCAGGGTCTCTCATAAGACTGCAGTCAAGGCGTTGGCCGGGTAAAATCTCAGATGAAGGAGGAGCTGCTTCTGAGTTCACGTGATGGTTGGTGGTAGCATCCAGTTCTTCACATACTGTTGGACTGCTGTTCCTAACTGGGAGTTGGCGAGCAGCCACCCTCCGTTCCTTGGTACTTGGGCCTGTCTGGCTTCCCAGGTGGTGTTAGTGGTAAAGAACCTGCCTGCCAGTGCAGCCGATGTAAGAGACATGGGTTTGATCTCTGGGTTGGGAAGATCCCCTGGAAAAGGGCAGCACAACCCACTCCAGTATCCTTGCCTGGAGAATCCTGTGGACAGAGGAGCCTGGCTGGCTACAGTCCATGGGGTCGCACAGAGTCGGACATAACTGAAGCAACTTAGCATGATGGGCCTCTCCAGCATAGCAGCTTGCTCTATCAAAGTTTGCAAGACAAGAAGGCCCAGGAGAATCTGTTCATAAGGTGGAAGTCACATCTTTTCTAACTTTCCCATCGAAATGACATTCTGTCCCTTTTGCCACATTCTGTTGGTTAGAAGCAAGTCCCCAGGCCAGTGCACACTTAAGGGAAGGGCTCAGCTACACAAGAGGGTTAGTTCAGGAAATCAGGACCATAGGAGATTCTTTCAGGCATCTGCCTCCCACAGGAGCGACAATTTTTTCTCTAACTGATTCAAGTTACCAATTCACTGACTAATTTAGCTGTTTTCCAGAGCTGAAATGCCACCTTTGTCATATATTAAGTCTTGTATATACTTGAGTCTGTCTAGACACTCGTCTATGTCATATCTTTTCTGTCAGTTTCCGTGGTAATACCTTGTTTTAATTATCTGATTATTATAACATTTTGTTTTAAAAGGTATTGATTTTTATATATTTATCTTTTATCTAACCACATACTGAATTTTCCTACTCATTTTAGTACTTTTTCAGTTCTTTTAATATTTATACATTTAGGCAAGTAAGTATAATTCTGGTATTTCTTTCCAGCATTATTTATCAAATTTTTCTTACTGGATTGGCTCCAGAACAGTGTTCTTCCCCAGTTTTAATTTGAATGAGTGTTCATTACTGGATGAGACCAGTAATATAAACTTACTTAAAAGGCTGTCAAAGATTTACCTCTACCAAAGCACCCAAATGTTTTACTGCCTATTTCCAGGAATCAGTATATAAGTTGATTACTGATGGTTTCTGATAAATTCTTAGTTCAAGCTTACAAAATTGTTATCAAAATATATAGTCAATCAAACAACTGTTCAAAATCTTTTGAGATGATCATATAGTTCTTGAGGTTTTTTTCACCCCTTTTAACCTATAATGAGTTGAATCATTCTGGAATTTCTGGAATAACTTATGGGGTAGATAGTATTATTCTGTTAATATACTGTTCAATCACTGAGTCATGTCTGACTCTTTGCAACCCCATGAACCGCAGCATGCCAGGCCTCCCTGTCCATCACCAACTCCTGGAGTCTACCCAAACTCACGGTCATTGAGTCGGTGATGCCATCCAACCATCTCATCCTCTGTCGTCCCCTTCTCCTCCTGCCCTCAATCTTGCCCAGCATCAGGGTCTTTTCAAATGAGTCAGCTCTTCACATCAGGTGGCCAAAATATTGGAGTTTCACCTTCAATATTAGTCCTTCCAATGAACGCCCGGGACTGATCTCCTTTAGGATGGACTAGTTGGATCTCCTTGCAGTCCAAGGTACTCTCAAGAGTCTTCTCCAACACCACAGTTCAAAAGCATCAATTTTTTATAGACCAACTCTCACATCTGTACATGACTACTGGAAAAACCATAGCCTTGACTAGACGGACCTTTGTTGACAAATTAATGTCTCTGCTTTTTAATATGCTGTCTAGGTTGGTCATAACTTTCCTTCCAAGGAGTAAGTGTCTTTTAATTTCGTAGCTGCAATCACCAGCTGCAGTGATTTTGGAGTCCCCCAAAATAAAGTCAGCCACAGTTTCCACTGTTTACCCATCTATATGCCATGAAGTGATGGGACTGGATGCCATGATATTAGTTTTCTGAATGTTGAGCTTTAAGCCAACTTTTTCACTCTCCTCTTTCACTTTCATCAAGGGGCTCTTTAGTTCTTGTTCACTTTCTGCCATAAGGGTGATAAGTCGCTCAGTCGTGTCCTACTCTGCGACCGCATGGACTGTAGCCCACCAGGCTCCTCCATCCATGGGATTTGTCATCTGCATATCTGAGATTACTGATAGTTCTCCCGGCAATCTTGATTCCAGCTTGTGCTTCCTCCAGCCCAGCATTTCTCATGATGTACTCTGCATATAGCAGGGTGACAATACATACTCCTTTTCCTATATACTGTTACATTCAGTTTAATACAGATTTTTACAACTGTGTTTACTTGAATTTCATGACTTCTTGTCTCACTGTATTTGGCTTATCAAAACTGCTAGCCATGAAATAAATTTGGAAGCTTTCTGGCTTTTGGGGGGTGCTTCATGATGGTTTAAAAAATAGGAATTATCTGTTCCTTAATTTTTCCATAAAATAACCTCCCTTCCTCACCCCACCAACTCATTATCTCATACTTAGTAGGAAGTAGCCCTTACTACTATTAAAATTATTCATTTATAAGTTTAATTGCTAACTATGTCAGTCTTCCTGCTTTGTGAAAATCAGGGACCATCTTCGTCTTGTTCATCAATGTGTCCCTGATGTAGAGCAGTATCTGGTACAAAGGTACTCAACAGGTATCTGTTGAATGGGTGAAAGCCTAAATAAAGCTGAGCAGAGTAAGGGGAGATGCAGAGGTATTAAATAATACTCTGCTACTTCAGAATGAATATTGATATTATGACAGTTATTTAAAATTTCCTGAGGTTAGCCAGCTTCATTGCTTAATTCATGCCAGATTTTTCCCTTTCTTGAAGGTGATCAGAGGATTGCTGAAATTTTGGCCAAAAACATGCAGTCAGAAAGAGGTGAGTTTGGTTTAACAAAAACAGTGCATTTTATTAGAACTTTTCAATCTCAGGGCTATAAACTGTGCTTCCTTGGGTTGCGGGTATCACCACCACTACCTACCAAGCGGGCACTGTTTTGCGGGGTTTAGAGAAACTTGGTGGAAGAGCTGTCCATTATGGTAAGTTGCATATACTGTCAAGGTATTTTTCATCCACTGTTAACCTTCTCATTTGTGTTTTCTATATTAACATCATATAATTTGTCATATTATGTTTCTTAAAAGAAAATTTTTTTAACCTAGGTGATGTTTTTAGGAGAAATTGAAGAAATCTTAGATGTCATTGAACCAACACAATTCAAAAAAATTGAAGAGCCCCTTTTTAAGCAGATATCCAAGTGTGTATCCAGTTCTCATTTTCAGGTATGGTGTTTTCAGTGAAGCCATTTTTATTTTACACTATTACTTTTCTTAGTTTTGATGTTTCTGAATGTCTTTTTTAGGTTGCAGAAAGGGCACTGTACTTCTGGAACAATGAATATATTCTTAGTTTGATTGAAGAGAATATTGATAAAATTCTGCCAATTATGTTTGGCAGTTTGTACAAAATCTCCAAAGAACACTGGAATCCGTAAGTGTCTTTTATGTTGATTGTGTCATTTTTGTTTTTCTAATGTCTTTGTCATTTGATCTCATAACCCATACATAGGAAACCTATAGATTTGGAACTCCCAAGGTTAATATCACATGGTTCTATTGTGCAGTGAGTTTTATGAAGTTGTACATATATGTGGGTCTGTATGTTTGTTTGTTTGTAGCAGAGAAAGGTTTATTGTAGGGCCAAATGAAAAGAATGGGGTGGCTTATCCTTAAAAACTCTGAACTCCTGCATGTTCTTAATTTTTGTTTAGAATTGCAAATCTAAGGACTGTCTGGTATGACATTCTGCCAGTATCCAGGCTCACATCTCAGCTGGCTTAGCCCAGGGAGAAGCGTCAGTGCTCAGGGTCGCGTCAGTGATGTTTAGATTACGTATGTTCTAAATTCTGTAACATCCTTATCCTGTTGTCAACTTTTCTTCTTACAAGTCATAGTAATTGCATCTTTTCCAGCTGCTTTTAATGCTGTTATTCAGGATTTGTGATTGTAGACTCTAGAGTAGTCCTTGTGTTCCCTCATAGCTCAGTTGGTAAAGAATCTGCCTGTAGTGCAGGAGACCTGCGTTCGATTCCTGGTTGGGAAGATCCCCTGGAGAAGGAAATGGCAACCCACTCCAGTACTCTTGCCTGGAGAATCCCATGGATAGAGGAGCCTAGCAGGCTACAGTCCATGGGGTCGCAAGAATCAGACACAACCTGGTGACTAAATCATCAAATCAGACTCTAGAGCAGACAGGAAGCTGGCCATAACATTTTTAGGGTTTAACCCAAGCATGACACAATGGGAAGGACGTGAGTTTTGGAATCAGATAGACTATCTCTGCTACCACTGGCTGGGTGACCTTCAACAAATTACTCAACTTCTTGAGCTTCAGTTTATCCTCACTAGTGGATAGTCAGTGTCAAACCCATTTCAGAGATGATAGTGATACATTTCCCATCTGTTAGTAGCATCAGTAACCCAGCACTGGCTTGTTTCCTTTTAGGACCATTGTAGCACTGGTGTACAATGTGCTGAAAACCCTCATGGAGATGAATGGCAAGCTTTTCGATGACCTTACTAGCTCATACAAAGCTGAAAGACAAAGGTATTTGACATTTTTAATTACAAAGTTAACTGTACATTTTAGATTACTTGAGTGTGATTCAGTCCAATAAGGTATTCTAAGTTAAAATTATGTTTAAAAAGCCAATTACATCAGCCATTACAATTGGAACATCTCAGGTGGTGTTATGGTTTAGAACCTGCCCACCGATGAGGAGACGCAAGAGACACAGGTTCAAGCCCTGGGTCAGGAAGATCCCTTGGAGGAGGAAATGGCAACCCGCTCCAGTATTCTTGCCTGGAGAGAATCCCGTGGACAGAGGAGCCTGGTGGACTACAGTTCATAGGGTCACAGAGTCGGACACGACTCAAGTGGCTTAGCATAATAAACACTTGATGGGCTTCCCTGGTGGCTCAGGGTAAAGATTCCGCCTGCCAATGCATATGAACAGAGGAGCCTGGCAGTCCAGGGGGTTGCAGAGTTGGACTCAGATTAAACAATAACAACAACAATAATAAATACTTCAAAGTCATATGCAGGTAAACTCCTAATGGTTAGATTATGATTTTAATGTGGATCATAAATTCTGATCTCATTGTGAGCCTTAGACTTCATCAGTCTTGGTAATATCTACATTGTGAAATATATTTTATATTAAATTTTAAATACTATTTTAATCAGTTTTATTTTTACATTTATGAGAATAGATTTTGTCCACATGGGCTTCCATAGTGAGCTTATTCTTTAACTGTCCCTTGCACAATATTTAAACTTAAGGTGGACAATAACTGATGTACCTGAGCCCATTTATTTCTAATAATTGTATCATCTATTATGTTTGGAAAAACTGATCTACTTTGATTTTAAGTTCTTAGTCCTGGTTTTCTGGTGTCAAGTAGAGAAAGGATCTCTCTTCTTCAAAGTCATCCTAGCCCATCAATAATTAACTCAATGCGTTATTTCTTTTAAATAGCACCTTTCAGGCAGGAAAACAAATTAGGTAGTTAAGAGCCCTGGAAGCAATAGGAAGAAGGAAGAGATGACTGGGATCATATGAAACTTACATTGAAAAATGCATATTTCACATAACTAAGACTGATCCTTGTATCTATCTGCGTGAATCAGCACTTTTGTCCCCTTAAAGCATATGTAACTGTGGCACTGTGAACCTGTGGGTTTTTCACACATTTATATAGCCCTTCAGAATAGTAGTGTCCACATTATTCAAAAATGTTCTCTTTAGAACTGAAATTAAGTATTAAATTGAAGCAACATGTTTTGAGTTTTGTGGGGTTGAGAGATTATTCAGACTTTAAAGTTTCCATCTGACATGCAAGAGACAAGAGATGGTAAGACACAGACTGGTGGGTAGGTTAGAGATGGGATGTGGAAGGATGCGGGTCCACCAGGAAACGGCCCCAGACAAACTCATGGCAAAAGAGCAATCGTGATGACTACAGCCACTGCAGGGGGTTTACGTGACTGAGTCCACGTTGAGTGGTTTGTCAGCCATGAAGCACTTACAGTGGTCGTGGCGATGACGATACATTTCAGTTGGTGCGGGAGACGCACGGACATGGTTAATTACGCTGAGGAGAGTAATGGCAAATAACGCAGTGCCCTAGGTAGACCTGACTCACAAATGCTCTAGGTGGGGGGGGGCGGGGGGTTTAAGTGAAATGTGAGACAGCAAGTCTGTTTTCCAGCAAACTGCCAAACAGCATGTTTCTTCAAGCTATGAAATAAATTTCTAACTACAAAATTCTTGCTTTGTTTAAAGGGAGAAAAAGAAGGAATTGGAACGAGAAGAATTATGGAAAAAATTGGAGGAGCTAAAGCTAAAGAAAGCTCTAGAAAAGCAGAACAGTGCTTACAACATGCACAGTATTCTCAGCAATACAAATGATGGATAAAAAAAAAGCCTGCCACCTCTGTTGGCTAGGCAGTTTTGTACACTTTTTTGAAATATGTAAAAATTATGAAACAAACCTCATCAGTATAATTAAAAGGCCAATTTTTTTTCTGGCAACTGTAAATGAAAAAGTATATGGACTAAACATAGCCCTATGCTGTATCATGGCCACAGTATATTGTAACCCTTGTCTAATCATTGATTTGTGTCACTTCTGAAGTTTCACAGAAATGAACTTTCTCATCAATGTGATGAGTGAAATAATTACGGGAGTGGTAGGAATCATGGCTTGAATCCTGGTTTTGGTTGTGTTGCACATAGGCGTAGTAGTCTGCTCTGTATATTTTTCCCTTTGATAATGTGCTTTTCACATCGCTGCAGACCTTAGTTACTTCCTAGGAAAAAGATTATTTCCTAAACTAAAACTAAGGTGTAATTCTTATCCTTCCCTTCATCTCTTCCAGAAGTATGATGGAGGGAACTACTTGCCCTAAGCCTTCCTTTTGATATATTACTGTACTCTGGAATTTAGGCAAAAACTTAATTCCAGGCTTTAAAAAGCACAAATTATAAATAAAAGCTGGGAAAGTAAACCAGATTTCAGATCAGTCCTTACGCATCTCCCCCTTCATCTGCAACTCCCCAGGGTGATGAGCACAGACTAGTGGAGGCAGCACAGTGAACACAGCCTGCCTCTCCGTTCATTCCTCCTCTTCCTCCCAAAGGCTGAAGGCAGGGCCTTCCCAGTCCTCACAGCCTGCCCTTCTCCGGCCCCTCCCGACAGGGACGGAGGCTTTGAGTCCCACGGTGTGGTGGTGCCGAGCTCGCGTTGTCACTGCCTGGCTCTATTTACAGGAAATGCAGTAGGCTTCCTCTGTAGGGTTCTGAAAAGGCAGCCTGTAGGAAGTCATGTATGTTTTTACTTGGTCAAGTATTTCTCACATTTTATTATCAGAGTACCATTCCAGTCTCTTAACTTGCAGTTGTGTGGAAAACTGTTTTGTAATGAAAGATCTTTATTGGGGTATTGAGCAGCATTTAATAAAGTTTATGTTTGTATTTTGCCTTACGTCACCTTTGCTTTTTTCAGCAGAGTTGAGACATCCAGAAGCCCGCCCCCTCCATTTATTCATATATATGTACATACATGTATACAGAGAAAACTTGTAAGGCAAACTGCAGGTTATATGCCAGTTAAAGAACAGGAAGACTGTGTGCCAGAGTTGAGTGTTCCAGCCATTTCCCAAAGTTTTCTATTTTACAGAATTTGTACATAAAACTCTAAATTTGAGGATATCTCTCCATCTTCCTTCATGTCCCTTTATGTTCACAGGATGGGTTAACTTACCTTAAATGTGTATACATACATAGACAGTGTTAATTAAAACAGACTCAGGAGCAAAATCTCAAAATCTGTAAGTAATGGCACTGTTTTCTATGGGGGGCAGGGAGATTGTGGCAGAATCAAAAACTGTTACCAGGCTTTCAACTACTGATACCTGCTTCTGCTCTTTCACAACCATAAAAAACTCTAGCAGAAATTCTAGCACACTCTTCCTAGGTCACTGCGAAGGCAGTTCATTCCACTCATTGTGGCCCCAGGAGAAACTTCCTTTCCGGAATTGGCTCATATTTTACACTGTTTCCAAGTGGCAGCCTTACCACAACCATCCAGACCCAATGTTCTTGCCCAACGCTCCATGCTAACCCGAGGCCCGCTAGGATTAGTGACAGCTGGGGGCAGCACACGCAGAAGAAAAGGGATCCTAAGGCTGAACACCACAAAAGGCAAACCCAGCCCCCCTAGAAGAGAAGGCTGGGTCTAAATGTCTTATTTTGCCGGTCTAAGCAAATATCCTTTACTAAGAGCAGCTAGAGCAGGTTTTGACAGGCTGCAGTTAACAGCTGTTAAGAGAGCTAGAAACGCTCACTTCCGACCTAGGTACTCACTCTAAAGCATATTCAAGAGGTCTCTCAACTTCCTAAAATAACAGGAAGTGCAGTTTCAGTATGTTCATTGGAGCCAATTTTGCGAGATACTTAGTATGAAAATGGTGTGTCAACTTTAGAAATACTTTAAAAACACACACTTGTTTTTCAATACTGTTGTTAATGTAAGCTTCTATGCCAGGCTTTGCATTTGCCTTACAGAAAAGTGTTACAAGACCTTGGTTAAAGTTTGTATGCCTGCTTCAGTGCCACAGAAAAATAGCACGGAATATTTCCTTACACAAGTTCACTTTTAATAATTCAACGAAAAACCACAGTTTCTTGCTAAGTTAGACAAGAGATTAAAATTGGCCCCATCATACATTGGAGTTTTTCTCTTTGAATTACCTAAAACCAAATTATGAAATTGAAGAAGTGCTACCCACAAAATTGAAGAAATGCTACCCAACTCCTGTCTGGATGCAAAGGTCATGTAAACAGTTTAGAACTCCCAAAAATAATTTCCCAAAACCTTAAATCAGTCAATGGCTACCATGTGAAAAATACCCAGACGGTACTCCTTTCAGGCTAGGCTGAAAGCTCTGAGGGTCCATGCTGAGGGTGCCTTTCTCAGATGGGTGGGCTGCAGAACAGAAGAGTTAACACAGCTTATTCACGGAGCTTCACCGCCACTTCCTGCCCACCCTGCCCTTCCCTGCACATGCTTGTGATGTAACGTGGGAGTCCAGGCTCGCCCCCCCGGCCTTTTATTTGGAGGTCACGGGATAAAAGCGTACCAGTACCTACTGATGGAGCAGATGCGCACACGGCTCACTGATTCCTTCGGTATCAACCTAACTTACTCACCTGTTAATGAAATCATCAAAACACACTGAGGAGGGACCTACTCTGCACACATGTCCTAGCGCTTCTGCATGTTAATCATGCCAAACTCATACATGCATCAGTCAATATTCTAGCCAGACAGGTAGGTAGGTAGCTGCTCAGTCCACAAGTAATCTAATTACTAGTTTCCACAGTAGTTTTAAAAAACAGTCTCATTTAATATTTAACACATGAGTGAGTGTGTCAGAGACTCGCACATGGCACCAGAGATATGAGGGGTTTTGTGTTCCTCATGAATAGCACACTGGTTGGTTCCATACTGTGACCTCCACAGCCAGAGAGTCACCAGTCGGGGAGAAGAAAGTCACACACTCTTCTGTTCATTTAAAAAAAATCTCAAGGAGAAAACCTACGATCAGAACCTTAATCATCCTGTTGGACCTTAACTATACACCAAACCAAGGAAGAAGGAAGACGGCTTCCACAAACTCAGAAAACTGGATTCTATCTGAGTCCATCTTCCATTTGACATATTCATGTCATATGTCAAAAAATGTTCATTAATAATTTAAATACTTAAATAGCATTTAGGTCATCCACTGGATCTGTTCCACTGGGCTCTAAGACAGTCTCGCTGAGGGGCCAGGTTAGAAGGTGCAGTGTGACAGGCTAGCCCCTGGCAAAGCCCATTTTCAAGTGAGGACTGGATCGTTGGCAGCCTGGTTTACCAAAGGGGAAGTGATGAGAACTTCCATCAACTCGGGCAGTTTCTACGAAGAACATCGGCAACTTCAGCTTATGTGGTTTGTTGCCTGACCTCTTTTCTTAAGGTATCGTCTCCGAATTTTGATCATCCATTTCACACTCAGTTTGGCAAACTCTGCAGCTTTAAATAATGCCAAGAAGGCCCCACAGAGAAGAGCAATTGTGTTCCAAGGATTGGCGGTGATTATCTGTGAAATGGAAACAAACACAAGTTTCTCAGTTGGCTTCCATTTTTGTCTCAGTGTTACTGTCAAAGAGCCCCCCAGATTACTGGCACAACGAGAAAAACAACCGGTTTTTAAGACTGCCATAACTTGGGACTTCCTGACTGTCCAGTGGTTAGGACTCCGTGCTTCCACAGCAGGGTGCACGGGTTCGATCTCTGGTCAGGAAACAGATTCGGCATGCCACTTGGTGCAGCCAAGAAATTATTAAATTGCCATAACTCTATACTTTGTTCACAGCTCCAGTTTGAGGAGAAAAATACTAGTCCCTCTTGATAATAAAGTGATCCTGAAAAAAGAAAAAAAAAAATTTTTTTTTTTTTTCCACAAAAGCTCTGCACAAATAAGATAATCAGTGCTGAGTTTTAAATTTCTGGCCTAATTCACAATGCGACCTTGCTTCCAAACAACACTGATGGCCTGCAGGCCAGGCACCCCCCCCCCACCCCGACTCACCTGCCCTGGCCGCTTCCCCGAGTCACTGATCCTTCCAGGCCTGTCACAGCTCCCGCTGACCACTAAGCCAAACCCTCTCAATGTGAGCAGAGAGATTTCTCCCACAGTCTCCCCTGGCAGTTCCTCGCGGTCTGCAATTAGTTCCTTTGTGGCTTAGGTGGTCCTCTGACCCTCCTTCAAGGCCGAGGTCACGGCTTATACGTCTGAGTTCCCCTCTTGGTCAACACACAGCACTTCTAAGTCCCAGTTCAGCAGGGGGACCTCGGGCTCATCTATGAAAGGAGTTACTCCACCACCACCATTCAGGATGCCTGATGGACGACTTAAGTCAAGGGACCTTGAGCTCAGGGCTTTACGTGGCCCGAGATAGGACTTAAAACACTGAGCACAGCAGGTCAGAATGCGCTTGATCACACACTTCCCCTGTGGAACTAAAGGCATTCATTCTTCTATGTGGCGTCTTTTGTTCAGGGGGTCCGCACACACTTAATGTGTGTATGGCCCAGCCAGGCCCACAACTAACAGCGTGGTGGGATCACACACCACGTCACAGAGACCCTCCGGGTTTGAGCCTCAGCTCTGCGATGTCTTCCCCCAGCCCACAACCGCATCAAGATACTTTATGATGATCTTAAAACAAAAATTGCTTATCAGATACGGGACTAGCTCTGGTGGATGGCGTCTCAGGAATGTTCTGGCAAAGCTGTCCCATTACTCCTCCCCTTCTGAGATGGTGAGTCTAGAATCTGACATTAATTGATGCTCTCTTTAATTTCTGATTAGTACCTTTCCTTTCTTTTTTCTTTCTGGCCCCACGCTACAGGGCAGGTGGGATCGTAGTTCCCCAACAAGGGATCAAACCGGTGCCCCTTGCATTGGAAGCATGGAGTCTTAACTACACTGGACTGCCAGGGAAGTCCCCTGAAGAGTACCTTTCTACTTTGACTAATGACAAATAAAAGATTCTTATTCTACAGAGAAGCAATAAAACAAACAACAGCTTCCAGCAGCAGTAACTAGATGATTAACTTCGTGCTTTCTACTCCACTCACTCATTACCACTGCTGAGTGGCTACTCTGGATTAAGCACCATGCTGCACACTTAAACGGTGAACAAAGATGAAGCCCCCATGTTCACAGGGAAGACAGTCCAGCGCTGAAGACAAGATTAAACACAAATGAGAGAGAACGTGAATGTCATAAATGCAAGAGGCCGATCAGCGCTACGGAAGACGAGGGCGGCCCGCGAGGATGAGCCTAAACAGCTCAGGGAGAAAGCTCATGGTCAAGACCTTAGGCGATACTCACATCCTGGACTTTCTGGATGAAAGGATCTTTCCATTCAAAGACCACAAAAAACAACTGAGCGCTTTTCTCGGCCGCGGGTCTCTGGTCAATGTAGTTAACCACACTGGTCTAGGTAAGAGGAGAGGAAGCAGTGTTAGCGCCTGTGTGCCGCCCTGGCCGGGGCTCCAGGGAAGGTAAGGGCAGTTTAGGGGATCTGACACCCCGGCTCCTCTCACTCCATCTTTTGGAGGCAGAAAGACAAAAACCTCCTCTACACGATGTCCTGAGACTGGTCCCAGAGCCCAGGCTTCAGCTTGGTTCCCATAGGATCTGGAGTACACAGTGGGTGTTTTAAATCTGTCACTAGATACCTGTGCATGCTAAGTCACTTCCATCGTGTCCGACTCTGTGCGACCCCAGGGACCATAGCCCACCCAGGCTCCTCTGTCCATGGGATTCTCCAGGCAAGAATACTGGAGTGGGTTGCCATGCTCTCCTCTAGGGGATCTTCCTCACCCAGGGATTGAACCTGTGTCTCTTACGTCTCTGGCACTGGCAGGCGGGTTTCTTTACCACTAGCGCCTCCTGGGAAACCAGATATCTGTACTCCTGATTAAATTATTTTCAACGTACTGTGTAAGACTCAATTCACAACGTAAAAATCTCACATTTCAAAATACTTGACCTGAAGAGCTGAGTGTTACAACCCTTCCAGTCTTGCAGGACAAAGTGCAGCCTCACAGACTGGCCCAGCTGAGCACTCCCTGTAAACAGTTAGCAGGCGTGCTTGGTGAGGCCTGGTTACAGCAACTGCAGAGGCTGGGAGGTGAGATGGAGAGCAGACAGGTCCCAGGGGCAGAAGCCTGGCTGGGCCATCATCTGCTCTGAGCCTCTCCTTTGCACTCATCAGTTCAGTTCAGTTCAGTCGCTCAGTCCTATCTGACTCTTTGCGACCCCATGGACTGCAACACGCCAGGCTTCCCTGTCCGTCACCAACTCCCAGAGTTTACTCAAACTCATGTCCACTGAGTCGGTGATGCTGCCCAACCATCTCATCCTCTGCCATTCCCTTCTCCTCCAGCCTTCAATCTTTCCCAGCATCAGGATCTTTTCAAATGAGTCAGCTCTCCTCTGCACTCATAAACAGGACAAAACGCCCATCTCACTGAGCTGCAGCAAGGCTCTTGTAAAACCACACACAGGAAAAGCATTTTGAACTTTACAACATGATATAAAAACATTAAGAAAATAATTTTTAAAACATTTTTGTTCCAAGGAGTGTTCACATCCCTTGCCAAAGACTTCCCATGCAGACAATGCTGAAAGGCACACGCGCCTTCCATAGCGCACAGGTTCGCGGGGTGAGGGGGCTGGGCCCCCTGGTTTCAGATCACAGCTGGAGCTCCCAGGGGAGCCAGGGAGGCCTGTGAAGATCTGACCATAAGGTGGACACGCTGAGTCTCCTTTCTCAGCTGACTTGGGGGCCAGATAAGAAAGAACTTGTGGAGTTCTTGGCAGAAAAGCGTGGTGTAAAAATCCAGGCAATGACAACCATCTTGCAAAAGAGAAATATTTTAAGGATCTACTGCCAGGGGGTCGTCACCACCTATGGCAGGGGAAAAAAAATCCTGTCTCTTAAAGAAAACTGGCTTCAGGACTTTTCCAGGTGGGTGGCCTTTGGGCCTTTCCTCCCACCTGGAAGAGTCCTAGGACTGTGGTGCAGGCAGGGGCAGACCCAGAGGAGGCCCTGAGTGCCTGGCTTCCGTTGGCCCATCCGTCAGCTGGAGTGGGCCCTCCTACTTCAACCTGGCCCCTTCCTAATGCTGCCCCTTGGAGCCCAGCCCAAATGGAACTCCTCCACGGGGGAGCAGAGGATGCGAGAACAGAGCCTTCTCCTCCACGCCCCTGCAGACCCCTAGCCACTGACACACAACACACGGGGTGGTTGGGCCCTGGGCGTGCATGCTAGCGGGAGGACTGAGCCCCCGCAGGGGCTGAAGCCGAGGCAACCCCAGGGTCCCCTCCCTCCACCCCGGCTCCACGCCTTTTCCCAAGAGCCTCTCACTCTCCTGCCTGGATCATGGCATACTTTCTGGCCTCAGGTCAGAGGGCTGAAAGCTTTCGTATCACACTTCCCATTAGCAAAGCGTTCTGAGCATGTACCCAACACATTTATCACTCTTACAAGTGACATTACTATCACTATCCTAACGGTACCTGCGTTTTAAAACACTCACACAAAAAGAATGAGATTTTTTTTTTTTTTAAACCAAACAGATTAGAATGCGATTTTAAAAATATAAAAAGATATTTTCCTCCTGTGTCCCAATGGGTCACCACGCACCTAACACTTCAGAGCCCCTCCCTACATCTAACCTGTGCCCTGCGAATAGTTTTTTTTTTTTTTTTCAAATGCAGCTGCCAGCTATACGGGAGGGAGTGGAGCAGAGCTACAAACCAGCTCAGATCCAGCTGGACCAGGCACCGCTCTGTGAAATGCTCCACTATGTGTGCTCTGGGAGCCGCTGGGACAAAAGCAAAGGGTCTGGGGCAGGCCGGGCCTGCAGAAGAAACACGCAGCGAACCCCCCGGCGGTGGGCCCACTCACTTCCTGTCGAACATCCACTCACCCTTAAGACCCCGGGGCCAAGCTAATCTCTCCGAGAGGCTTCCCTGCACGCAGGGCTCAAGGGTGGACCCAGAGACAGCGCAAGGCGAGCCCAGCGGCACCTACCTCCTGCCGGAACTCCACCGCCTCCCGCCCGTCCTCCTCTTTGGTCTCCACCAGGGACATCTTAACCCAGGTGCGGAAGCCCCCAGAGAACTTCCAGCTGGAATAGGCGCTCTCACAGGCCTGCATGAAGCCGGCCCTGTCTGGGCTTGGAGGGCAGAGAAGGAAGGTCCGCGTTAATTAGGCAGGGCTCGAACTTAGCCAGACAAATTCCAGCCCCTACGGCCAGCCAGCTCCTCTGCTGGTACTGGCAGGACGCAGCCCACCCCCTCCTTCCTCACGGCTGGAGGGGAAGCTGCCACCTGCCTCAAGGCCGAAGCGTGGTCCCTGGAGCTCCCAGCAGAAGCCCCCCACCCCACCCCTCTCCCCTCCCTGTCTTCTCCACCACCTGCTCCCAGCAAAGAGGCCTGCAGACTGGGCTGGGGCCCCCAGCACCCTGGAGAACTCAGCTTCAGCAGCCCTGGGGTGCCCTCACTGGCCATCAGCCTCCCTAAAGGCCTGGAGAGGGGAGGAGGGTTCCCTTGGGAGCTCTCAGCCAGAGGAGGCATCTTCAGCGCCCACCCAAGGGTCACAGAGTGCCCGCGGCCAAGAGGAAACCGCAGTGCAGCACTGAGAACGCTCAGAGGGGTACAGGGAGGCGCTGGGCAAGGAGGGAAGCGGCCCGCGTCCGCAGGGAAGGGAGGGGAGCTCCAGCTAGAAGAAGGGGCAGAAGAGGCCCCGAGCCCCAGGACAGGGCCACGGGTGTGACCAGCAGAGGCAGCTCATGGCCACATCAGCCCGGGGGTGGAGGAGCAGCCTCCCTTCAGCCGTGGCTCCGTGAGCCACCGCACCTGGAGGACCTGAGTCACCAGCCCCTCAGGACCCCCTGCAGGGCACGCTCCTGCCGCCCACGACCACTCTGGGCCCCAGAGATGGCGCAACAGGGGTGTCCCAAGATGGACAGGAACTTGCACCCTCCCGTTAGAAATGGGTGGCAAGGGGGCACTGGGCCCTCCCTTAGGGCCAGCCCCGTCCCCGGACGCAGGGGAAATGCAGCCCAGGGCAGAGGCTGGCCACCTGGGGCCTCACAGAAACCGGGCAGCTCCGCCTGTCCTCTGCAGCACCATCAGGGAGTGGGGGACCCAAGCGCCCACCCTCTGGGGCACATCCAGTTCTGCGTGTGGGGTCAGAACACCCTCCCAGGCTCCCTAGACTCTCTCAGGGGGCCCTCCGTCTGCCCAGTGGCCACCTAGCATCCCAATTCCCCGCACCTGCCCCCCACCCCCAGCCCAGGGATGCACACGGCTAGAGTGAGATCCCGGGGGTCAAGCGGGCTCTGAGGGGCACCTCTGCAGGAACTCCTGGAAGGACGAGAAGAGCAGGTAATCGATGGCACTGAAGTCCTCGCTGCTCTGGTTCAGGCGGAACTGGAGGAAGACTAGCTCCCGCTTCTGCACCTCCTGCGGCCCCCGCACAATCAGGGCGGATTTCTGCGGAGACAGAGAGACCAGAATGCCAGCCTGGGGAGCCAGGCACACGCACCCACCCACCGAGGCGGGTTCCTCAGTGGACCAGGCCCAGGTGACCCAGGACGCAGGAGTCTCCTTCCGGGGCCAAGGCAGGACACACCTCACAGGTCCCACCCCAGGGGCGTCACCAGGCCTCGGCAGGCGGCTGTGCCTCTCAGGGGAGCTCCACCGTGGCCTCTGCTCCTTCTCCACCTCTCTGCCTGGTGCAGGGAGGGACGCGGGGCCTAGGGACCAGGTGCCTCCTCTCTAGTCCACGGCTGTGGATGGCGAGGAGCCACCTGGGGCTCGAGGCAGTAACTGCAGTCAGCTTCTGTCTGCACGGAAACGACTCTCCTTTTGAGCCCTCATTTCATGAATTTTTATGATACTCAGTTAAACTCTATTATAACAAATCTAACCGGCCTGGATGGGTGTGGGCCACGACGACTCCTGGTAAGCGTCCCACTCAGAGGGGAGCCAAGAGGAAGAAAGGCCGGAGAGCTGGTATCCACAGTGCCGTCTAAGTGGGCACGGGCTGGTACCCAGGGAACTAAGACAGCGGGGCATCCGGACGGTGTCTGCACTGTACTATGCAGCTCCCCTTTCAAGTTCCTTACAGTTCTTTTCATTTAAATTAGCTCCCATTTCCTGGAGTCAATTCTGTCAGTCCCTCTCCAGCCTTTCGTGCTGTTGGTCTCCTGGCGACCCTGAATTCTCCATTCTGAGTGTAGGGTTGGGCTGTCTAGTGCAGGTCTGGGGTGTGGGCTTCCTCCTAAGGGGGGCTCTTGCAGGTTGGCCCCGGCCTGGGGCTCACGGGGAGGACGCCCCGAGGCAGTGGGCTGTGCGGGCCGGCGGGCCAGGCGCTCCACGTCCTCATCTCCCATGAAGAGTCTTTTCTCCCAGCACTCTCCTCCTTCTGCCGCGGATGTCCCGTCTCGAGTTCTGCTGTTTCTCTCTGCTGGCCCAGTGCCCAGGCAGGAACCCCCCACCACGAGCTTATGCAGAGAAGGGCCCCGGGGCCTTCCCCCAGAGCAAACACTGTCCCCAGAAGCCCTGTGAGGGCTGCAAGCCGGGCCGCCGGGCCCAGAGCCAGGATCCCTACTTGCCCAATGGGCAGCCTGGCTCTTCGTGATGAAAGAGAGCTGGGAGTGGGAGGAAAGCCTTCACCACGACAGCAGGGACTCCATGGCACCTGTTTTCAGGCACGGGCTTTCCCTAGCCCTGCTCCATTGATCTGATCCAACGGGCTGTTTATACCTTACACCAGTTCCTCAAAACCTCTGGTCCTCCTATCCGTTCTTGGTTGGCAGGGTTATCATCGATGTTGTACCTTACTCTATTGTGTGCAGGAATGGGAATCATTTCAGCAGGATTTCAGGAGGAGGTCTAGAATACATATTAACAAAAAGTCTCAGAGGAATTCTTTCATCTCAAGGTCCACCTGGGGCCTCTGTATCACCCAAGGGGCAGGTCCTGCTCTGTATGTGACACGCGAGCTGCCTCGTCGGGCCGGTCCTTCTGTCCACAGCTTCGCCATCTGCTGCCCTTTGGGGGCCCCTGGCTCTCCAGAGACACCCACCTGTGGAATTTTGCTCAGAGGAACAAACAAGCATGCCGCTGCCTCCCTTTATGTTTTGGTGCAGAGTTTCTCTGCCTAGAAACCCTTTCCTTCCTCGTTTTGAGCTGGAAGACTTAATGCAGCCCTGTCCTTTTGGAAACAAGGATACGGGATGCAAAGGAGAAGATGTAAATATATACAGAATTCCTTGTCTCCAGAACCCTTGTCGTCCACTCCCTTGCTGAGCTGAGCCTCCATGACGGCCGGGCCAGGGTCCTTGTTTCCGGACCAGCGCTCCTTCTCACAGGGGCCCCCGTTACTCCAGAACACGGATTCCCAGGCCCTGACCCCAGGAACCACAGTTCTGGTGGGCCCAAGTGGAACCCGGAATCTGTATTATCAGAAATGATCCTGGCAGTTCTGTTGCGCACTTGGGAATGGGGCCCTCCTGGCGACATCACACCAGCTCCACTCTGCAGCCCTGCCTCCTTCCATCCAGGACCGGGTGTCTCATCACGCTGCCAGGAATCGCAGAGAGTCACTCAGAGAAGGATGAGGCCCCACTGCTGGCCTGGATGCAGGCGAGCCAGCCACGGCCAGACCCCAGAGGACAGCCTCATGTTTGCTGTGGGTGAGGGCCCACACCAAGGGCAAGGGAGGCTAGCTGGCAGAAAGAAGATAGGGACCCTCGGGGTGCGCACTGCCCAGCCCTGGCCCAGGAGATGAGCGTTACCAGGGTCTGATTGGAGAAGGGGTCCGTGTAGTTGATCCTCTGGGTGGTGCAGTTCATGTCTCCGGGCTGCCCGGGGCTCCTCAGAGGCGGGATGACCTCATAATAGTGCTTACAGCTGAGCAGCTGGGCCTGACCAGGGTACAGGGCAATGCCTGGAGGGGGGACAGGGAGAAGTGAACACACCCCTAAAACCATGTCATGCCTATTTTTTCACACTCATCAATCACCTAAGTCCAGGACTCCTGGGGTGACTGCAGAGGAAGAAGAAAAAAAGGGCTATTTACAGAGGGTGGGGAGCCCCACACCCTGCCCTCAGAAAGGCCTGCTCTCATGGAGGCAGCCAGGGCCTTCTCAGTTAGCTCCTCTCCTGGCCGGGGACGCGGCCTCCCCGGTGCCTATAGCAACACCCACCCCATTCAGAGCCCTGCTCCACGTGCTCCCAGGAGGGCCCCCGAGACGAAGCCGGGAGGCCAGGCCCCCGGGACCGCCACCTGCCTGAAGGCTCAACCGGGCGGCCCTCGGCGGTGGGACTCCCCAGGTCTCCCCGTCTCTCATCTCCTGCTCTGACTGGGCGCTCCACGTGTGCAAGTCACATCTCCAAAGTCCCTCCCCTTCCCCAGCCAAGGCACCGCACTCCAAGCTGCAAGGATGGCAGATGTTCTAACCACACTGAGAGCTGCACATGGACCCCGGACGCCAGCAATGTCAGAGAGACAAAGGGACCAGATACAGAGCAAAACCCACAGAGAGAAAGACCTCAGCGGACACAGAGAGAGGAAGGACAAGAACGAAGCGGGCAGAGGCTGGGACCAGCACACGCTGTCAAGAAGCCCCCGGGAGAGGGGACTCGAGACTCCAGCTCTGCGCTGTGAGCAGTCCGTCCAGAGGGTCACTCAGGGGTGTCCCGTGGGCAGAGTGGCGGGGGCACAGGCTGGGCGGGCAGAGCCCGAGCCCACAGACCTCACGCTATCCCCCCCCACCCCCGTTCACATCACGCTACCAGAACCCAGCACCAGCACCGCCACCCTGGAGCAGACAGTCCCCTCTTCGGCAGAGATGGCTCCCGGTGGGTGATGTGGCCCGGGGGTTCCCTCTCCAGGTAGGCCCCAGCCACCTCTGGATGGCCGCGCCTCCCCTGCCCCCCGGAACTCCCACTTCCCCTGGTCACTGGCCCCTGGCTCCAGCCAGACTAGACTCATCTCCCCAGAGAAGCCCTGTCTCCCTAAGTTCATCTCTGCTCCTATGGACCCGCCTCCCAGAGAAACTCTTCCATCTGCCAAAGCCCAGCTCAAATCCTGCTGTGAACGAAGCCTTTGGTGCCCACTCCAGCCCTGCAGCCAGCACTCCAGGCTTGGTCCACCTCCCTCCTTGGCACACAACCCTCTGGCTGGGTACCAACGGCAGCTCATGGTGTAGGGCAACCCACACTCAGACTGTCTCAGACTCCCCTGCCCCGCCCGTGGTGCCCGGCACCGTGCCAGGAATGCAACGGAGGCTCAGGGGGTATTTAGAAGTCGCTGCCTGGGACCCGATGCCTATCCCGGGGCAGGCGCTACCTGGGGCGTCGTAGCGATCCACCTCCTTGTAAGACACCGACATGACAGGGTGCTTGAGCTTCTCGCGGAAGTCCGTGATGGTCTGGTAGACCAGGAAGACGGCCACAGCCATGAGCAGCAGGTAGATAAAGATGAGCAGGACTGAGAAGACGTTCTTCAGGCAGGCCTTGCTGAAACGGAGGCTGCTGGAGGCCGACTCGCTGTCCAGGGCTGAGCAACAACAACATGCACATGACCCAGAGGGTGTCTCCAGGCCCTTGACCTGCTTCACCCCAGAGGCGAGGCTGTCTGCACACCCAACCCCCCAACCCCAAAGCCCAACACCTGGCACCCGTCAACATACACCACACTCCTGCTCTGCCAGGACGGGGACCCGAGCTGGAGGAGACCCCCCCAAGAGACGCTTTCAACCCAGCATGGGCGCTGCCCACCCCTGAGCAGCCGAATCAGTGCGCCCTCCTCTGCCCCGAAGCCCCTCTCACCCCAAGCCTGGCCTGAAGCACTGTTCTCCCAATGGCTGCCTCCTAACTCACCCTTCAGGTTTCAGTTTAGAAAGGCATGTCCTCAAGGAAGGTCCCCTGACCCCGTAACTTGACTGGCACCCGTTTCTCAGTGCTCCCAGGACACCCTATGGCCCTTGTTATCACTCTGCAATGTCACCGTCTACATGTCTTTTTATCTCCCAGGCTGTGAGCTCCATGTGGGTGGATACGGGGCCATTCTTGTCCACACTGCACCCCTAGCCCTTCATGCGATGCCTGGAATACGGCAGGCCTTCTGTAACTAAATGGTGAATGACTGCATGTGTCCTGAGGCCATCCCCTCCCCAAAAGCCCTAAGGTGAAGACTTAAGACAGGGTGACAGTGTTTGGAGCAAGGAGCTAAGGCAGTTAAAGAAGGTCATAAGGATGGGCCCTAATCCAATAGCATGAATGTCTATAAAGAAGAGCCCAGTGGCATTTTTCACAGAAACAGAACAAAACATTTTCAATTTGTATGGACACACAAAACACCCTGAACAGTCAAAACAATCTTGAGAAAGAAGAACAGAGCTGAAGGAGTCACACCCCCTGACTTGAGACCATCAGTTCAGTTCAGTTCAGTAGTTCAGTAGTTCAGTCGTGTCCAACTCTTTGTGACCCCATGGACTGCAGCATGCCAGGCCTCCTTGTCCATCACCAACTCCTGGAGTTCACTCAAACTCATGCCCATCGAGTCAGTGATGTCATCCAACCATCTCATCCTCTGTCGTCCCCTTCTCCTCCCTTTTTCCACCTTTCCTAGCAACTTGAGACTATGCTACAAGGTAATCAAAACAGTATGATATGGGCAAAAATACAGAAACACAGGTCAAAAGAACAGAATATCAAGCCCTGAAATAAACCCACACACTTGTGGCTAATTAATCCATGACAAAGCAGGCAAGAATATACAAAAGGAAAAAGAAAGTCTCTTCAGTAAGCAGTGTTGGGAAAACGGGACAGCTACGTGTGAAAGGATAAAATTAGAACATTCTCTAACAACATACACAATAATAAACTCAAAATGGATAAAAGACGTAAACGTAAGACCAAATACTATAAAACTTCCAGAGGAAAATATAGGCAGAACACTCTGACATAAATCGCAGAAATTTTTTTTTGAATCCACCTTCTAAAGTAATGAAAATTTTTTTAAAAAGTAAAGAAATGGGACTGAATTAAACTTAAAAGCTTAAAAATGAAAAGACAATCTTATGGTCTAGGAGAAAATATTTTCAAACTACAAGACTGACAAGGGATTAATTTCCAAAACATACACATAGCTCATATAGTTTACTATCAAAAAAAAAAAAAAATCCAATCAAAAAATGGGCAAAAGACCTAAACAGACATTTTTCCAAAGAAGACATACAGATGGCCAAAAGGCACACGAAAAGATGTTCAATATCGCTAACTATTAGAGAAACACAGATCAAACCACAACAACATAATCACCTCACACCTGTAGAGAATGACCATCATTGTAAGAGGTCTACAAATAATAAATGCTGGAGAGGGTGTGGAGGAAAGGGAGGGCCTATGCTACTGGTAGGAATATAAACTGGTACAGCCACCATGGAGAACACTACGGAGGGTTCTCAGAAAACTAAAAACAGAATTCTACACGATCCTGCAATCCTACTCCTGGGCCCGTATCTGGAGAAAATGCGGATTCGAAAAGATAACATGCAGCCCAGTGCTCACTGCAGCGCTGTTTATAACAGCCAAGACATGGAAGCAACCTAAGTCTACCAACAGGTGAGTGCATAGGGAAGATGAGGTACACGCACACAGTGGAACACTGCTCATCCATTAAAAAGGATAAAATAATGCCATTTCCAGCAACGTGGATGGACACACAGATGATCATATTAAGTGAAATCAGACAGAGAAAGACAATCATCATTCATATGTGCAATCTAAAAAAAATGATACAAACGAACTTATTCACAAAACAGAAATAGACTCACACACTTAGAAAACAAATTTATACCAAAGGAGATAGCAGGAGCGGGTGTAGAGAGAGAGAAATTAGGGATGTGGGATTAACATATACACACTACTGTAAAAAAACTAGGTAAACAGCTACATAGCACGGGGAACTGTACTTGGCATCACGGAATAACCTATATTGGAAAAGAATCTGAAAAAGAACATATATGCATAACTGATTCACTTTGCTGTATGCTTGAAACTAACAAAACACAGTAAATTAACCATACTTTGAAGAGGGAGAGACAAGAGGGGGCAGACACTCAGAGAAAAAGTCACACATGAGAACGCATGGACTGAAAGCCAAAGGAAAGGGACCTCGGGAGACTCCAAACCTGCCGACACCGGGGCCCTGAACTTCCAGCCTCCGCAACCGGGAAAAACATTTCTGTTGCTTCAGCCACCAGCCTGAGGTACTTGGTGAGGACAGGCCGAGCTGACACACTCCCACAGTGCTCCTGGAGGGTCTCTGCTCCTGAAACCGTGGGCTCCCTGAGGAAAAGCCTGTCTCCTCCCCAGCAGCTGAGCACAAGGCTGAGGAGGAAGCGGGGTCGGAATGGAAGCCCCAAAAGGCACGTGCTTGGCTTCTGGCTTCCAACAGTGACAAGGCTGCGCGGTCACACCACCCTTCTACAGAATACAATTACAAACTTGGACGAAATAATTTAAAATTATTTGAAGGCACTGGAAAATGATCAAAAGCAAGCTGAAACTAAAAGAGAATCTACCCCTTTTGAAAAAAAAAAAAACTGCGTCTGGTGAGATTGTAAACTTGCAGCTTTTTGCCTGAGGGCTCTGAACAGTCTCTATAAGGTGTGGTGCAGGGAGACAATGGACAAAGTCCAAGGCTTGGGAAGCAGCCAGAAAGTTAGGGGAAAACTCTGAAAGGGAGGGAGCCACACGGGGGAATGAACTCCCAAATCTGCAAACAAAACATGCTCCAGTTCTCGCTGAAGACCCCAGGAGGGCCAGGAAAAAGCAGCAGCTGGAAACCTCAAGATTGAGAATAGAGTTCAGCTGCTCTTCATGCAAGGAATATAGGCGATTAGAACTTGAGTCTTGCTAGTTTATCTACTTGCTAAAATAAAATTCTTCACAGGATCATAAGAGAATTCAGAACCTCTATAATGTGTCACTGAAAATGTCTGCTGCTGCTGCTGCTAAGTCACTTCAGTCGTGTCCAACTCTGTGCGACCCCACAGACAGCAGCCCACCAGGCTCCCCCGTCCCTGGGATTCTCCAGGCAAGAACACTGGAGTGGGTTGCCATTTCCTTCTCCAATGCATGAAAGTAAAAAGTGAAAGTGAAGTTGCTCAGTCATGTCCAACTCTTTGCAACCCCAAGGAAAATGTCTACTGTTCAATAAAATAAATCATTAGACATGCAAAGAAACAAGAAAATGTGACCCACACTTGAGGAAAAAAGTAGTACATACAAACCAGCACTAAGATGACCCCAAATGTTGCAATTCGCAGACGGGAATTTTACAGCACCTGAAGGACTTAAAAGAAAATGTATGGATAAGGAATGAACAGAGGAGAAGTATAGAAACTATTAAAAAAGAACCAATGGGGATTCTAGAGCTGAAAAGAAAAATAAATAAAATGAAGAACTCACTGTGTAGTCTTTAACAGCAAAAGATGGCAGGAAAAAAACAAAAAAAAAAAAAACTGGGGTAGTTGAAATTAAATGAACAGAAATTATCCAATCTAAAAAAAGAAAGATTGAAGAAAAATCTAACAGAGCCTAGATAACTGTGGGACAACATCTAGCAGTCTAACAAAAGGTAACTGGAGAGAGAAAATAGATCACAAAAAATATCTGAAAAAAGAATGGCCCAAACTTCCCAAAAACTGGAGAAAAAAATATCAATTTATAGATTCAAGAAGCTCAATACATGCCAAGCAGGATAAGTAATAAACCAATTCTGGGCAAATCATCCTGAAACTGCCAATGCAAAGATTAAAAAAAATCTTGAAGGCATCCAGGAAAAAAAAGGAGGAGGGGGGAGCATATTACATACAGGAAATTAAATCTAACAACAGGTTAATGATTGATCAGAAGTAATGAAGGCTGAAAGACAATGGGGGCTTCCCTGTAGCTCAGATGGTAAAGAATCTGCCTGCAATGCAGGAGACCTGGGTTCGATCCCCAGGCTAGGAAGATCCCCTGGACAAGGGAATGGCAACCCACTCTAATATTTTTGCCTGGAGAATCCCATGGACAGAGGAGCCTGGTGGGCTACAGTCCACGGGGTCGCAGAGTCAGACACGACTGAGCAACTAACACCGCTACTATAAGACAGTGGAACATCTTTAAAGTATTTAAAGAAAAAAAAAAATTCCATCAACTCAAGAATTTTTAAATTCCAGCAAACTAACCTTTAAAAATGAAGGGGACATAAAGGTATTTTCAAGCACAAAAGCAGAGAGAATTCATTACCAACAGATCTGCACTAGAATGCATGCTAAAGAAAACTCTGAAATGACACTAGATGGTAACTCCCAGATGTATACGAAGGAATAAAGATCCCTGGAAATGTTAACTATGTGGGTAAATATAAAAAGCCATTTATATAATTTTAAAAATTTAAGGCTATCTAATGCAAAAATTATACAACAATACTGCAAATTTTCTAACTTTCAGGAAAGAAGTGACAAAGAAACAACATATGAGACAAACAGAGAACAATAAAATGGTGGAGCCAAGGGCGACCGTACCAACACCTGCAGTAAACAGACTAGATACCAGTGAAAAGGCAGAGACTACCAGTCTGGATTAAACACAAGACCCAACCAAATGCCGTAATTAAGAGATGGACTTTAAATGCAAAGACACAAGAGTATTTGCTCATAACTATCTCATTTTCTTTTATTTAAAAAGCACAAAAGCAAGAGGAGCACAGAACTACAAAGGGCCCTAGGTGGTCAGAAAGAAGGAAATCATTCACTCTACGTCCGCAAACCAGCATCGAGCACCAGCTCTGCGCGCAACACTTTGTGCTGCGTGCTTCGGGGAGATCCCGAGAAAGGACCCGAGAGAGAAGGATCGATGGTCTGCGCTACAAGTGCAACAGAACTCCGAAGGCCCTGAAGATGGAAACTGTGAGACTTCCTTTCCTCAGAGGGACGAAGGGGAGTCAGGGAGCGTGGCAGAGGTCAGCAGAGGCTTTGTGGAGGAGGCTGAGTTAGCTCTGGGACTAAAGCCCCGGGAGGATTCTGAGGAAGGCATCATCTGCTGTTCATTATTCACGTGTTTGGTGAACTGAAGACCAGCTCTCTAGCCCAGAGGCACAGCAGCAGCGTGGCCTGCAAACCCAGCCCTGCTGCTGACTATGACTACTCTGTGGCCCACAGCAAGCTATCTGGCACTCCTAGGGCTCACCTGCTGCCTGTGAAAAGGAAATCATTTCAGTTTTCCAGCATTTCTGAGAGAAGCAAATGACAAATTTGCTTCCAATGCATGACAGAGTACCTGCCCCATGAATTACTGTCACTGGAGAGAGAGAATGTACCCTCTACCCCTCAAAACATGAAGCCCTCAGCGATGAAGATAAGATAACAAAGGTGAAGACCATGAAACAACCATCTCATAATAATGAGAAAAAAATACAAGAAGATAAAATGGAGGTGGGACAGAATACAGTGTTTCCCATAGTAGGCATGTAATGTTTTCATGTCTGTTAAATGGATGAACAGCCCAAAAAACAGATGAATTAAGTTGGGCAATGCCAACTTAGCTACCTCTCAACTGGTCAGTACATTTCAGGCACACAGAACTATAAACCAATTGATGTGCCTTACTATTAATGGCAAAAAGTTTAAAAAATTCTTCCTTTACAGGAATGCCAATTTGCACAAGTGTTTCTGTGGTTCCTTCAGGTCGTGAAGAGCAGGTTACTCTAGACAATGGATGTTTTAAGAGGAAGCAGCAAGCCCCAAGGAAACCCCTTGGGTAGCTGAGAGCGAAGCCAAGGCACAGAGCAGCTCCAGTTCTCCGAAAGGAATTAACGCAACTCCTGTTTTCGACTTCTGTTGCCTCCGATTCTACTTCTGCTGCTTCCTGTTACGAGGGACTGTGTCAGCTCTCCTCCCTCACAGCTTGGCCACCTGCCTTCTCGCCGTGCCTCTCTCGTAACTCTGCTCCATTTTACTCTCAAAAGTCTTTCTCTCAGCCTCGCATCCAGACCTTCTCCTGAAGAGTATCGTGTATAGGATAGGGTTGCCCATTGGGCATGTCACAGACACGGCCCTTCTTCACACTCAACTGCAGACGGCTTCCCTTCGCTCAGGTGTTGGTCCCTGATCGGTCACCGGAAGTACGGTGGTCTGTGCACAGGGGCCTGCCCACAGCCCTTTTGCTTGGAAGGCACCCCCAGCCCCTGCGGTCCAAGTGAGACCACAGGTTCACCTCAGAACAAGGCAGCTAAAAGCACACTCACTGTCTGAGTGGCTCATAACTGCAGTGGCAACAGGTAATCAGGGTGCTATTTCCTAAGGTCACAAGATGAGAGGGAAGGAACTCTGAATGACTGAATTGGTGCACAATAATATCTGAACAGAATCTTCTAAGAGTTGTTAGGGACCTAAAAGGCCATCTGGTCCAACTCCATACTTTGTGCAGTGATCCTGGCCCCACAGTCATCAATGGACATCAAATGAGGGTCCTGGAATACTGACTCCTAGACTCCAAATTTAACTTCTTTACAGGGCTTTCACTGATCTACAAATTGGCATGTAATGTAAATAAAACCCGTAGAACTGTTTATCATCCACACATGCTATGTGCGATACTCCAGTGCCTCCTGAGAAATCTGTGTGCCGGTCAGGAAGCAACCGTTAGAACCAGACACGGAACAAGGAACTGGTTTCAAATTGGGAAAGGAGTACGTCAAGGCTGTATACTGTCACTCTGCTTATTTAACTTATATGCAGAGAATAGCATACGAAATGCCAGGCTGGATGAAGCACAAGCTGGAATCAAGATTGCCAGGAAAAATATCAACAACCTCAGATATGCAGATAACACCACCTTTATGGCAGAAAGCGAAGAGGAACTAAAGTTCATCCTGATGAAAGTGATGAAGTCATTCTTGATGAAAGTGAAGAGTGAAAAAGCTGGCTTAAAACCCAACAGTCAAAAAACTAAGATGATAGCATCCAATCTCATCACTTCGTGGCAAACAGATGGGGAAACAATGGAAACAGTGACAGACTATTTTCTTGGGCTCCAAAATCACCGCAGATGGTGACTGCAGCCATGAAATTAAAAGATGCTTGCTCCTTGGAAGAAAAGTTATGACCAACCTAGACAGCATATTAAAAAGCAGAGACATTACTTTGCCAGCAAAGGTCCGCATAGTCAAAGCTATTTTCATGGATATGAGAGTTGGACCATAAAGAAAGCTGAGCGCCAAAGAATTGATGCTTTCAAACTGTGGTCTTGGAGAAGACTCTTGAGAGTCCCTTGGACTGCAAGGAGATCAAACCAGTCCATCCTAAAGGAGATCAGTTCTGAATATTCATTGGAAGGACTGATGCTGAAGCTCCAATACTTAGGCCACCTGATGCGAAGAGCTGACTCATTAGAAAAGAGCCTGATGCTGGGAAAGATTGAAGGCAGGTGAAGGGGACAACAGAGAATGAGGTGGTTGGATGGCATCACCGACTCAATGGACAAGAGCCTGAGCAAGCTCTGGGAGTTGGTGATGGACAAGGAAGCTTGGTGTGCTCCAGTCCATGGGGTTGCAGAGAGTCGGACACAACTGAGTGACTGAACTCACTGAATGCTAGAAGTAGACACTGTTACATTTTACCATTATTTTAAAAAGGTGCTAGATATTTGATAAAATGTCCCATGTACTCTTCAGTCAGAAAAACCAAACACTGGCTATTCTGTGGCAAATTGGATGAATGCTTTTCAAAAGTATGTGTGCCTGTGGTAAGTCGCTTCAGTCATGCCCAACTCTGTGATGCTATGGACTGTAGCCTGTCTGGCTCCTTTTGCCTGGATTCTCCAGGCAAGAATACTGGAGTGGGTTGCCATGCCCTCCTCCATGGGATCTTCCCGACCCAGGCATTGAACCCATGCCTCTTAGGTCTCCTGCACTGGCAGGTGGGTTCTTTACCACTAGCACCACCTGGGGAGCCCATACCTCCTTTATATATATGCAAACTCACAGTAGGAGAAAGACAAAAAGAACGTAGGAGACTTTCTGGAGAAAATTAATTTATGAGTTTTGTAAAACCCATAACAGAACTGTTTCAAAAACCAAGCGTGCCCCAGAATGTATTGGTAAGTCAGTCCATTAAGAAGATGTGTGATGAGCAACTCAACTTCTGAAAACATCGTTGAGACCTTCATTCACAGGAACGGAAACTGGCCGACTATCATAACCCTGCAAAACTCTACCCTGCAGGCAGCACTGGGCTAGGATGCATTCAGACTGCGAAGAAGAAATGAAGTCTTGGTCTATCCTTTTCTTCTTTTTAGTGATGTGATGGGTTTGTTGGTTTAATTTCATTTTGGGTTTTTTTGAGATATAATTTAGATTCCATAAAATGGACCTTTATAAAGTGAATACAGTAGTTTTTAAAATATTCACAAAGTGTACAATCACAACCACTATCTTATTACAGAGCATTGTCATTACCCAAAAAGAAACTCTATACCCATTAGCAGTCACTCCATCTTTATCTTAGTCCCTGGCAACCAACAGTCTACTTTCCGTTGCTATGGACTTACCTATTCCAGGCAAGTCTCATAAATGGAATCATACTATATGTGACCTTTTGTGTCTGACTTCCTTCGCGTGACAGTGTTTTGAAGACTCATCCATGTCGTAACAGGTATCAGCCCTTCATTCCTATTTCTTGCACAATAATATTCCATTGTGTGAACACAGCATTTATCCAGTCATCAGTGTACGGATATTCGTGTTGCTTCTACTTTTTGTCTATTATGATCCTGCTATAAACATTCATTACAAGTTTTTGTGTGGACATACAGTTTTCATTTCCCTTGGATATATAACTAAGAGTGGAACCACTGGGTCATATGGTAACTCTATATTTAAACCTTTTGAGGAACTGCCAGACTATTTTCCACAGTAGCTGCACCATTTTATTAATACATTTTCATCAGCAACATCTGGGGTTTCTAATTTCTCTACATCCTCACCAAAACTTGCTTATCATCATCTTTTTGATTATAGTCATCCTGGTAGGTATGAAATTACACCTCACTGTGGTTTAGATTTGCATTTCCCTAAAGACTAACAATGTTGAGAATCTATTCATGTGTTTGTCATTTGTATACCTTCTTTAGAGAAACATTGTTCACATTCTTTGTCCACTTTTAATTGGGTTGTCTTTTCTTACTGAGTTATAAGAGTTCTTTATAATTGCTAAATACAAGTCCTTTATCAGATATATGATTTGAAAATTTCTCTCATCCTGTGGGCTATCTTTTCACTTTCATGATAATATCCTTTGATGTGCAAGTTTTTTATTTTAATGAGGTTCAATTTACCTTATTTTTTCTTTGGTTGCTTATCTTTGTCTGTTCTATTAATATACAGTTGTCTCCGTGGAGAACTAACCAAATGTTCTCAATTTGATTACATCCCTAATACAATAAACTGCTTATTCAATTAGCACATCCAGTCTCATCTTTTCCTTTGAAAAGAATAATGAGCGGTTGTGCTTCCCCTGATAGAGAGGAAATGAACAGACTGAGGCTTTAACCACATTATGGCATGGAATTACTTCCCTCAGAGAGTAACACTGGGAATACAATCCTGAACGCCGGGTGCTTAACTTGAACCTCGGCTGCTAAATACTCAGCATCCCTGTACTGTCTTCCTGTCTTGCTACCGCGAACTCCAGCCCACCTCCTCTTCTGGCCTCCAAGTGAGGACAGTTCCCATGTTCATGGCCCTTCCTTGCTTATTCCACATTCTGTGTCCCTGGCTTTCTTCCAGGCCCCTAAACCTCCTGCTATGGGTCCAGTCCTCACCTCTTTCCTGTCAATCCTGTAGCTCTCACTGCCTCTGGGCCAACTCCACCCAGACACCACACCCACTGAAGCTTGTCTTCTCATCCAGCCACTTGCCCCTCTGTATGTTATTCTCCTCCTCACCTGGCTTCAAACCCCAGAATCTTCTGTGATTCTTCCTTCTCCCTCTCCCCCACATCAAAACAGGCTATCGTATCAGCCTCCTGCCTCTGACATGGCAGTTGCCTTCAGTTCAGTTCAGTTGCTCAGTCAAGTCTGACCCCATGAACTGCAGCATGCCAGGCTTCCCTGTCCATCATCAACTCCCTCAGCTTGCTCAAACTCATGTCCATTGAGTCAGTGATGCCATCCAACCATTTCACCCTCTGTCGTCCCCTTCTCCTCCTGCCTTCAATCTTTCCCAGCATCAGGCTCTTTTCCAAGGAGTCAGTTCTTCACATCAGGTGGCCAAAGTATTGGAGTTTCAGCTTCAGCATCAGTCTTTCCAATGAATATTCAAGGACTGATTTCCTTTAGGATTGACTGGTTTGATATCCTTGAGGCCCAAGTGACTTTTAAGAGTCTTCTTCAACACCACAGTTCAAAAGCATCAATTCTTTGGTGCTCACCTTTCTTTATAGTCCAACTCTCACATCTATACGTGACCACTGGAAAAACCATAGCTTTGACTAGATGGGTGACCTTTGTTGGCAAAGTAATGTCTTGCTTTTCAATATGCTGTCTAGTTTGGTCATAACTTTTCTTCCAAGAAGCAAACGTCTTTTAATTTCATGGCTGCAGTCACCATCTGCAGTGATTTTGGAGCCCCCAAAAATAAAGTATCTCACTTTTTCCATTGTTTCCCCATCTATTTGCTATGAAGTGATAGGACCAGATGCCATGATCTTCGTTTTCTGAACGTTGAGTTTTAAGCCAGTTTTTTCACTCTCCTCTTTCACTTTCATCAAGAGGCTTTTTAGTTCCTCTTCACTTTCTGCCATAAGGGTGGTATCATCTGCATATCTGAGGTTACTGATATTTCTCCCAGCAGTATTGATTCCAGCTGTGCTTCATCCAACCCAGCATTTCGCATGATATACTCTGCATATAAGTTAAATAAGGAGGATGAAAATATACAGCCTTGATGGACTCCTTTCCTGATTTTGAGCCAGTCTGCTGTTCCATGTCCAGTTCTAACTGTTGCTTCTTGACCTGCATACAGATTTCTCAGGAGGCAGGTAATGTGGTCTGGTATTCCCATCTCCTTAAGAATTTTCCACAGTTGGCTTGCTTCAACTTAATCCAGCCCCACACCCTGCCACACTCACCTTCCTTAAATGCCCACTGTATTCCTTACTGTTCTGTTCTAATTCCTTTAAATACTGCTGCTCCCTAGAGAAAGGCCAAACCGCCAATGCTGAAACCGCAACCCCAGTCTGGCCCAGCCCGGCTTTCCCACCTCACCTCCGTCTGCTTCTCTCACCAACCCTCTGTTCCAACCCCCGTGCTTCCCACTGATTCTGAAACGTCCTATTTTCATTCCCACCTCTATGTGTTTGCACATGCCACCCCTCCTCCCTGGCCAGCCCTTCTTTTCCACCCATACCTCACCCTTCCTTCGGATTAATCCCACTTCCTTCACCAACTAGCCCTTGCTCATTCATTCCTGAAGCCCCCGTCTCTAGCATTTCTTTGGCCTTTGTTCACTCATTCATTCAAGTTGGCTTAGGTACGATGCTTTCCTGCTCTAAATCCCCACCTCCCTCTCCAAGAGCACTGATATACATGGGGCTCCTAGACAGGGCCAGGCTACTAAGCACTGGAATTACAGTGGGAGTAGAGACGGGACAGACCTTCGTGCCTCACAGAACTCCGGGGCAGGCCCAAGGGGTTGACACAACTGAAGAATTACAGTCGATAAACGTGCCCTCTCAGCTGTGCTAAATGCTACAGAAGAAGAGTAATGAACGCTAGGAAAGCAGGCGGCAGGCAGAAACAGACCCCATTCGGTTGTTCAGGGCAGGCTCTGTAGGAGGGCTAAGTCCTTCTCGGGGTAACCTGCCTTCTCTCTCCACATGGCCTGAGCTCCTGGAGGCAGGCCATGTCTCACTCCCCTTCTTTGTGGTCTTGGCATTTGGCGCAAAGATGAAGGAGTCCGTGAGTGACTCTGGCGGATGTCAGGCAGGAGTTTGGGACAAGAAAGCCCCTCATCTAGGAACAACTGAACCAGAGTCAGAATACATTCAGAGAGACAGGCCTAGGTTCATCGGGAGCCCTGCCATTCATTCAGTGGGAGCATAGTACTTTTCTGTGCCCCTGGTTTGTCTATCAACTGGGACTAAACATCTCCCTCAGAACGTGGCTAGGAGGATTATAAAGCAGTGGTAGAGTCTATACAGAAAGCCCCGCCCAGGCCTGGTACAGGAAAGCACCTAGCAGGTGTGGCTGCTATCATCAGTACCATCAGTTTTATTACCGTGAGCGGACTCAGAGGCACAGCACGGGCTCGGAAAGTTGTACCCCACATCATCAAAGTCACTGCTGAGACCGGCTGACGGGACTTCTGAGCACCGGGCTGTCTACGGTCTAAACAGGACACGCATCCAGCCGAGTTTCCCAAAATCAGGGAAGGCTCTTGCTGGCCAACGAACTACCCAAAATCCGCTCTTCCTGGAGGCTGGCTTCCTGCTCTGCCTCATCTCAGGCTTTGAGGCCCCAGGAATCTGAGGCAGAAAGAGAGGCTGCTAAGGTTGAAGGTCATCCTGGCCATGTCCTCATTTGCCTGGCATTTATCTCTGAAAGGAAACACAACAGGAAACTTCGCCTTCCAAGTCTGGCCTCCATCCTCTTCCTGTTGCCTCCATCCATCCTCTTCAGCCTCGGGGCAAGAGGGCCGTGCAGGGTACAGCAGGCAAAATAATGACCCACCACAGGTGTCCACGTCCTCAAGCTCGGAACCTATAATTATGGCAAGTTACAGGGCAAAGATGCGATTATAGTTGCTGATTATCTGACCTTAAAACAGGGAAACGGGACTTTCCATTCAGTGGCTTAGAGTCCACCTGCCGATGCAGGGGACATGGGTTCAATCCCTGGTCCAGGAAGAACCCACATGCCTTGGGGCAACTAAGCCTGTGCGCCACAACTACTGAAGCCCATATGCTCCGGGCTCCGCAAGCCGCCAACTACGAAAGCTCATGCACCTAGAACCCGTGCTCAAAAACAAAAGAAGCCACCGCAAAGAGAAGCATAAGCCTGTCAGTGCAATGAACAGTAGCCCCTACTCGCCACAACTAGACAAAGTCCACATGCAGCAACAAACACCCAGCACAACCAAAAACTGCACAGATAACTAATTAAAGAAAACAACAGGGAAATGATTCCGGATTACCTGGATGAGCCCAGTATAATCACAAGGGCTCTTTAAACATGGAAGAGGGAGGCAGAAGTCAGTGTCAGAACGAGCAGATCTGAGAAAGACCTGAAGGTGGAAGAAGGGACATGAGCTGAGAAAGGCAGGCACCCCTGAGACGCTGGAAAAGGCACTAAAACAGATTCTTCTCTGGAGCCTCCAGAAAGGCACTGCGGCCTGCCGACACCTTAACTTTAGCCTAGGGAGACTCATTTTGGACTTCTGACCTCCAGGACTGTCAGATAATAAATCTGAGCTGTTTTAAGTCACTAAGTTTGTGGTTATTTGTTACAGAAAAGATAGAAACTAATACACAAAGCTTTCAAAACCTTCTCCCTAGGACCTCAGGGCATTGTCTCCCTCGGAGGCAATGTCCAGAGTCAGAGTTGGGGCAGTCCTGCTACAACCTTTAGCACATTGGAATTTAACAGAAGGATGCTTAAGTTATTTTTTTAAAAAATCACAGGTGCAGTAGAAACCATCTGGGGTCAGACAGCACCTGATGCAGTCAGTCTGCAGGCCAGCGTCAAGATTCTCCCACAATGCACTTAATCTCCCTGAGCCTTAGGGCCTCAAGTGGAATCAAGAGGATGACCGCCTCACAGGGCTGTCACGAGAATTAGATGGGGCATAGGAATGACAGAGCCTGGCCCAGGGGAAGCAGTCAGTAAATGTTAGCCGCCCTTCCTGCCTCTTTCCTTCTACAAAGTCTTCTCTAAGGATTAGGCACAATCACAGAATTTCTGATCCCATCCCCACCCCTCCAAATATGGGCATCCAGAGGAGCAGAACCCCACCCCCCTCAATCCACCCAAGAAGCTGGAGTCAGGCAGGACTCCACTCACTCACTCACTCACTCACTCACTCAGGCATTCACTCGACAAATCCTTATTGCACGGCCAGGGCTGAGTGGGGAAGCAAAAGGGACTGGTCTCTACCTTGGTGGGGTTTATAGTCTAGTAGACTACACAGATATTAACCCAACAGTTGGGCCAACTCTTACACCATTCCATCAGCCACAGTTCCAAGCCAGAGACGCAGAGGTTACCAGTCACAGTGGACGTGATCTAGCCAGACAGTCAGACAAGGCTTTGCAGGAAAAAAAAAACAGTGAGCTGACAGCTGAAAGATGATTATGCATTAACTAAATGACAGACAGAAGAGAACTCCAGGCAGAGGAATAAAACAACAAAAAAGCCCGGAGCGAGGCCTGAAGAAAAACGCCAGCAGGGTCAAGGGGCAGTGAAAGCGGGGAAGGAAGGAAAAAAGAATGACTCTCAGGTCCAACTGGGTGGTGACGGCATTGTCCCTGGAAACAGGAAACACTGGGAGAGGGTCAAGCTGGCAGTGGGGAAACCAAGAGGTCAATTTTGGACACGTGGAGTTCGGGGGAACTTTGGGACATCTAGGCAGAGCCATCTCCTGGGAATCAGGGTACACAGCATATGTAAAAAGGTACCTCTGGGCCAGAGATAAAACCACGGCAGACATGTGTTAGCAAACAGTGACTGAAGCAGGGGAGGGGGCCTGGGCGAGGCCACCCACCGGAGACTGAGAGAAGGGGGCCTCTGAGAAATATTTAACACCCAAGAGCGGGAGGGTGACTGCAAAAGAGGCTGCAAGGAGTGCTCTGAGAAGCATAGTGTTACATTATGGAAGCTAAGGGAGCAGAGTGCAGGCAGGAGGAAGAGGTGGTGGAGGTACCAGAGGTTGTCACCGCCAGGCTCTGCAAGATGCCACCTTACTGATGGGACCAGCTAGCTGGGCAACGAAACTGGAGAGGCCTCTTGTCAGAGACGTGCGCCTACCAGATAATCTCCCAGACGGCCCTGGGAAGCGACCCAGGTACCAGAGGCTCAACTGCCGACAGCTTCCCAGGGAAAAAGAAACAGAAAAGCAGAGAACCAAAGTCCCTGCCATTGTATCCAATATGCATGGCTGCAAAACGACGGTGATACTGGAGATCCAACACCAGGCAGGACCCCCTCTGACGCAGGTGTCTGGCTGGACTGGGGCCTGCAGCTGCAGCAATGGCTCAGCACCAGGCACGTCCACCCCCAGCGCTGAGTCCACTCACCTGGTAAGATCCCTGGACCCTGGACCTTGACCGTCTCCTTGTCCCGCTCGTCCGCCTGCTCTGAGTTCTCAACCACCTGATCCAACTCCTCACTCAGCTGAAGGGAGGAACAAAGAGCACAAAGAAGTCAGCTACATCAGCTTTGCCTTTCTAGACTAAAACAAGAAAGCAGAGGCTGCTTCTCACTTAATTATCACCAAAAAAAAGAAAGAAATCATACACTGCAGGGTATGTGCATGCGTGCACGTGAAGTCGCTTCAGTCCTGTCTGACTCTTTGCAACCCCATGGACGAGCTCCTCTGTCCATGGGATTTTCCAGGCAAGAATATGCAGTAGGTTGCCAGGCCCTCCGGTGGGGGACCTTCCCATCCCAAAGATCGAACCGTGTCTCTTTAGGTCTCCTGAATACCCAGGAATAGAACCATGTCTCTTTATGTCTCCTGATCGGGCAGGTGGGTTCTTTACCACTACCACCACCGGGGAAGCCCATGATGCAGGGTATGTTATACCAGCTCTACAGATGAACACAATGAAGTTCAGGAATTTCAAATAACTTCTTATATGTTAGGCTTCCAGGGCTACCACAACAAAGCACCACAAACTAGCTGGCTGAAAACAACAGGAATTTATCCCCTCATAGTTATGGAGGCTAGCAAGCTGAAGTCAACGTGATGGCAGGGCTGGTTCCTTCTGAAGGCTGTGGCGGAGAACCTCTTCCACGCCTCTCTTCCAGCTCCAGGTAATGCCAGCAACTCCTCGTGCTCCTTGGCTTTTAGATGCACCCACTCTCCAAGCTGTCTCCATCTTTACATGGAGTCTGTGTCTCCACATGGTCATCCTTCTAATAAGAACACCGAGCAGGCTGATTAAGGGCCATTCTCCTCCAGTACAACATCGTCTTAACTTTAAGTACATCTGCAATAACCCTCTTTCCAAATAAGGTCACTCTCTGAGGTGCTGGGGGTGAGGACGTCAATGTATCTTTTCAGGAAACACAATTCAACTCACAAGACTTTCCATACCCACAGAGACAGGAGCCAAATCCAAGTTAGTCTAGTTCCAAAACCCACGCTCTTAATCACTTTCCGGAAGGGGAGGAAATGCAAGCTTAGCGTCTGCTCAGGCAGACGATGGAACAGTGAAGTTGGCGTCAGAGCTCAAGTCCACCAACTCAGGCTGCAAATGCAGAACAAAGTGGGGAGGGCAGGCCACCCCAGAGACAGGTGCTAATTAGCAGCCTAATAGCAGGCAACCTCCACCTCACTTCCTCAGTGTTCTCACCTGTCAAATGGGGACAATGAACAGTGGCAACCAACAAGGCTCCACAGTATTAAGAAGAGCAAGAAACACCAGGACCAGAGTGTCTCACTCCAGGTAGCAGCCAGCAGTCCCCTGGATTGGAAGGGAGGGGGCAGGGACAGATTTTCCCAGCATTTTCTTAGGTTCCCAGTGTCAACACTCAAGGTCTCAAGATTTTTTCTTCTTTTTTAATATTTTTCTCATTTTTTCAAAAATAATTTTACTTATTTATTTCTGGCTGCGCTGGGACTTCACTGCTGCTCAGGCTTTTTCTCTAGTTGAAACATGTGGGGGCTCCTTATCGCAGCAGCTTTGCTTGTTCCAGATCACAGGCTCCAGGCGCACTGGCTCAGTAGTTGCAGTGCGTGGGCTTAGCTGCTCCTTGGCATGTGGGATCCTCCCAGACCAAGGACTGAACCTGTGTCTCCTGCACTGGCACGTGGATTCTTAAACTCTGGACCACCAGGAAAGTCCCTCAAGACATTTTCATTAAAAATTCATCTCTAGGAGACTTGAGCTAAAATAAAGCTTCTATGTACCTAACACTCTTCCATCTCCTCCTCCACGCCTGCCCTTTTAGAATCAGGGAAAACTTCTGAAGTCTTCCAAGCCAAAAAGAAAAGGAAAACCAACACGTGAAAGAGGGCTAGGAGCTTAAAAAAGATACCACGAGAGCCAGAACCCCAGTGGGAACACAGACCAAGAGGGCCCCAGGGCTCTCGCTGGCCAAAGGGAAAGGGAGGTACAAGTCCTGGAAAGGCCCAGCACTCTCGGATTCAAGCTTCACACAGCTTCAGCCTATAACCCAAACAGGCTCCTAACCCAGCTCCCCTCCTGACTACCTGAAGCCGTAATAAACCCACCTCCTTGCCCGGCCCTGGCCAAGTTCTCCAGCATGACGCCTGCAAGAAAGAGTCAGGAGGCCGCCTTCTTCTGAAGGTGAGAGACAGGACCTTCAGAATGGGCCACTGAGGAAGGCAAGGGGAAGGGTCCTTCCAGTATCTCCCACCATGGGGAAACAGAAACTGAATCCACCCTTGGCCTTGACCCTGCAAGCAGGATAACTGCCTATGTTTTAGCAAACGTGTTAGGAGCCCTGCTTGAGAAGAGGACGGTAGAGTTTATGTGCAGATGAGGGACAGGGTCCTGTAAACCAGGACCCCAATGCTTCCCAGAAGCAGGAGCTGCCCACACCCTGTTAACAAGAACTAGCATTCACTGAGGGGCCACTACTGCCAGGCACTGAGCTAAGCACCCTACATACCAACTCAGCTAATCCTCACAGCCCCATGAGATAAGGACTACCATCAGCTTCATTCTACAGATGAACCGGAGGCTCAGAGAAGTGACTTGACAAAAGCCCCACAAATGGCAAGAGGTGAGGCAAGGATAGGAACTCGGGCTTTTTGACTTAAAAGTCCTAGTATTTGGGGATTCCCTGGTGGCTCAGTGGTGAAGTATATATCTGCCAATGCACGGGTACAACCCCTGGTTGGAGAAGATTCCACATGCCAAGAACAACTAAGCCCGTGCACAAGTGCTGAGCCTGTGCTCTAGAGCTCAGGAGCCGCAACTACTGCGCCTATACGGCCTAGAGCCTGTGCTCAGCAGCAAGAGAAGCCCCAGCATGAGAAGCCTGTGCACAGCAACGAACAGTAGCCCCCACTCACTGCAACTAGAGAAAGCCCGCGCATCAACAACCCGGCAGAGCCAAAAATAAATAAATCAAAAAAATTTTAAAGTCGTAGTAATTATCCATTATGCTCTATTCCATATAAACCTGAAAACTTGCAGAGTCAGGAAAAGGCACAACTCATTCCCCAGGATTCCTCTACTGCCTTGGGTACAGAATCTAGGGGCCACAAAATCCCAAGCACTGGCTAAAATCCAACAGGCTCCTCTGGGATAAAGGAAATGGTAGGAGAAACACAGAAATTTGTCCCAAAGTCAGATTCTAGCTCAGATCCTGCATTAAAAAATGGCAAACCTCAGGCAAATGTATCATCTGTTTTCAACTTGACTTCCCTTTTTACTATAGGGCAAAGCCATCTGCTTTACAGACTCCACATAGTATCATTTACAAAGGGTGAAATGTACATGAGTATTGATCAGTATTGCTCAAGGCCGCAGCAGCTCACAGGAGAGGGACTGACAGAAACTTCAGACTAGTCTGGAAAGTCAGACTGCATCGAACACGTGAGATTTGAGATCCCTCCTTGTAAAATAAGGGAATTTTAACCAAAGGGCTTGAAGCAGCAGTGTGAACACAAGCATAGCAGGAGCACATTTTGAAACGGTGAGTTTCCAGTGTGGCCAGAATCTAGATGGGTGAGGACATGATGACGGGATACGGCTGCAGGGCTGTCAGAGCTTGTGAAGAAGTCTGGACTGTTCTGGGCAGACCAGTGGCAGCTTCAGGTGTATGTATAAAGGGATGCTCTGGAATCAGAGTAGTGAGGTGAAAGTTGCCCAGTTGTATCCGACTCTCTGCGACCACATGGACCATACAGTCCATGGAATTCTCCAGGCCAGAATACTGGAGTGGGTAGTCATTCCCTCCTCCAGGGCATCTTCCCAACCCACGGATGGAACCCAGGTCTCCCACATTGCAGGCAGATTCTTTACCAGCTGAGCCACAAGCGAAGCCCAGGATCAAGGCAGGACCCTGAACAAATGTGCACAGCCTGGGAGACACCAAACAGGGAGAGGTGATCAGGGCAGAATCAGGGACTCAAACCTGAGGATGGAGGATGTAAGCTGCCTGAACTTGCCAAGGGAGGGGGGCACGGTGAGGGGCAAAAGGGAGGGGAGAGCACCGGAGATGACCAGGGTTTGGGACCCTCGAGGAGGAACAGGAGAGCTGGAGTCAGGAGGAGAGGCTGGTCTGGGGGAAGAGATGGAACCGCTCGTCTGTAGGTCAGGACAGGCAAGAAAAGAGACAAAGAACTGGAAAGTGAGAGTTACAGTCGTGGGAGGAGGTGAGACAGGAGAGAGAAACGGAGCGGAGCGAGAAGCAGCTCTGAGAGAGAAAGCACATTTTCAAAGCTTGCTGGCCATCCAGATGGGCTGTGATGATCGCTACCGCTAGCAGCTGAGGGGCCACGAGGCCCTGGGCGTGGAGGTGAGCTGCCGCCCAGCGCGCCTCTGCTCCGGCCGGGGAGAAAGAAGGGAGTGGGTTCTTCCACTTGTTGCAAAGAACCCCACGGTCCTCGAGGCGACCCGGAGTGCTGCCCGGCGGGCCGCGCTGCCGCCCGGGTCCGGACGAGGCTTTTAATCAGTCACCGGCTGGTTACGGGTCGCAGCTCCGGGGCCCCGGGGCTCCATCCTTCGGCCCAGCCACGGCCGCGTCCGGAGGAGGCTCCGCGCCCCGCTTCCTTCCTGCGCCGCCGCAGCTCAGCACGCCGAGGGACCCCTCCCCCGACCGCTCCTCGGCGGCGCGCTCTGCCCACCCGGAAGCCCCCCACCCCGGGCACCCCAGAAAACGCCCGGACCCTCGAGACCCGCTCCGCCTCGCGGCAAACTGTGCTGTAACGCCCTCCCCGCCACTACCGAGCGTGTACCTCTTGGTAGGATGTGGAGAGCTCCTGGCGGATCATGGCCCTGACCGGAGCTAAGGCACAGCTGAGCCCGCTCGAGTTCACGAGAGGCAGCTCCCCGAGAACCGCCGCCGCAGCCCCGAGATCCGCCGGCTCTCGCCAGCGACGCGAAACCTGTTCGGAGGGAGGAGCGGCTTCGGGACCAAGGCGGAGCCGCACTTGGCGCATGCGCCTCGCGTCCCACGGGCGCCGGGGCTGCGAAAGGCCTGCTGGAAAATGTAGTTCTGGGCGGGGGACGGTTCCGTTCAGTCGCTCAGTCGTGTGCGACTCTGCGACCCCATCGACCGCAGCACGCCAGGCCTCCCTGTCCATCACCAACTCCCAGAGTTTATCCAAACTCATGTCCCTTGAGTTGGTGATGCCATCCAACCATCTCATCCTCTGTCGTCCCCTTCTCCTCCTGCCTTCAATCTTTCCCAGCATCAGGCTCTTTCCTAATGAGCCAGCTCTTCTCATCAGGTGGCCAATGTATTGGAGTTTCAGCCTCAGCATCAGTCCTTCCAATGAATATTCAGGACTGATTTCCTTTAGGATGGACTGGTTGGATCTCCTTGCAGTCCAAGGGACTCTCAAGAGTCTTCTCCAACACCACAGTTCAAAACCCTCAATTCTTCGGCTCTTAGCTTTCTTTATAATCCAACTCTCACATCCATACATGACTACTGGAAAAACTATAACTTTGACTAGACGAACCTTTATTGGCATAGTAATGTCTCTGCTTTTTAATAAAGCAGGTTGGTCATAACTTTTTTTCCCAAGGAGCAAGCGTCTTTTATTCCTGGCTACAGTCACTATCTGGAGTGATTTGGAGCCCCCCCAAATAAAATCTGTCACTGTTTCCATTGTTTCCCCATCTATTTGCCATGAAGTGATGGAACCAGATGCAGGGGACCGCGCTCCACTTTCCTGGGACAACGATGCCTGCGGGTTACCCAGAGCCACGCTAGTGCTTTCTTCATCTCTTACTTCCTCTCTTTATTGGAGGGGGAAGGACGGAGAAGATGAGTAGAAAGTGGAACAAAGGGGCCAAGTCAGATGGGTAGGAGATCCTAATCTATAATTGCAAGAGGAAGCCTGGCCTGGTGGTTTATAACTGTTGTAAATATCTGCAGAGCAATTTGTTACCGAGCAAGTTCACAGCCATTATGCCTTTTATTCCAAGGAACCCGGTCAGGAGGGCATTTTTCTTTCTGTTTTACAGATGAGGAAACTGAGGTACTTTGTTTCAGAAAGGATCGGGAGAAGGCCATGAACAAATGAAGATTATTTAACCCAGAGATAAGCGACAGAACCCAGTTCTTTCATTATTGCTGGGCCAGACCCTTGGAGTCAGGACATCTAGCTCCTCATCCTGGCTCTCTGCCCCTCTCCCGCAGGTCTGAGCTGTCCTCTGTTCGCCTTAGAATGCAACTGCTAAATGCTACCTGCTTCCTAGATCCTTCTTTGAATCAAAATAGGTCATGCAGCAAAACCCAAAGGTGCTGTTTGCAGCAGAAAAAGCCTCCTGCCCTGAATGTGGTGGAAAATTGGGTATTTGCCCTGTAGCTGGGCAGACTCACATCTTCCCCTCCTCCCACTGCCGGAACAGCTGTTCTGTGTGGTGCCCTGGACTGCTCAGTAGTGCAGCAGATAGAGGTTGCTTATGCCTTGGTGAATGCTTGCTCTGTGTTCCATGCAGCTGCAACTCTACAGACCCCTGCACGCGGCCACTCAGGGCCTCTTCCCTCCTCAGTGGCAACCACCATAGCACCAGCCACATCAGAGCGCCCTGAATCTCCAGAGTATTCCTAGCGGGAGGCCTCCACCACCTCTTCTGACTACTCCATCCCAGCCTAGGCCCTCTCAGTTCAGTTCAGTCGCTCAGTTGTGTCTGACTCTTTGAGACCCCATGGACTGCAGCACGCCAGGCTTCCCTGTCCATCACTAACTCCCCTCTCACATTATTAAATGGGACAATATATACAGCACCTAACACATAATAGGCAATCAGCAGAAATGTGTTCAGTTTATGAATGGAACACTTATGCCAGCCATTTCATTTAACAGTCACTTACCAAAACAAATAGACAATAATAAACAACTCATTAAATGCCTTACTACATTACTACAAGGGGGGTTGATAGAACAAGTCATGCAATCATAGAAATTTAGAACTAGAAGGAACTAGAGAAGTCTAGTTCAGCCTTATCATTTCTCTCTACTCTGTTGGTATGACCAAATTGGAAAATGATGGGTTCCTGCATTCGAAGGAGATACTGATGAATACAATATTTGACATGGTTTAAATACAGTGTGGTCAGCACTGGGTTATAGACATGAATAGGGTACTCCAAAGTCCTTGCTCTCGTGGCTCTTCCATGCTAGAGTCAAGAAACAGACCATGTGCATGTAAATGGAATTTTCTATAGTTGATGTCCCTGAGTGCTGGGGTCCTGCCTCGGTGGATCCAGGGAATTCGAAGTGTGAACGGCGTAGGCGAGGAAAGCTTATTTATTTAGAAATATAAGATTAGATTAAGAAGAAATAGTGTAGTAGGAAAATTTAGTGGAGAAAAGAGGCTGGATAACTTGGTTTACGTGGAAAGCCAATAAAGTTCCAGACAAGGAACTTGCACCATCTACGTTAGGCCACCAGCGTCCTCTTGAATAGCAGGGGGTGCCCCACCTTGGGCTCCCTCTCGTGTGGATCTTAGAAGCCTGGGCAAGTAAGTAGACATGGTGAGACTCCACGCCCCAGGTGGGAATTCAGCCAGAAAACAGAGTAAAGAGGAGACACGGGGGAAACCAGTCCAGCGACTGGCCCATCCCCTATTGTCCAGAAAGGCCTTTTATACCTTTTTTTGTACATAGACATCAATGGATAATATAAAATTATGCAGCATCAGCAACCCTGACTCTTATCAAAACCAGGCTTGCTTTCTGCATACCGAGTTGTATACATGTCTTAGGTGATTTACATCATCTTCTGGCCAGAGGACCAATTAACATTTTACGGCCCTTTTCTGATAAGGGTTTGTCAACCAGAAGACTTACTTGTCTTGCTCTTCCCGAAGTCTAGTGCTACTCTCAGAAAGCACTAAGTAAAGTTACATTCTTACATAGCAAGGACACAAGAGGAGTGCAGTGATATATAACAAAGAAAAGTAATTAACTCAAAAGTTTAGTGTTGCTAACATCAAAACTACTACCTTCCTATTTCTATATCCCTATTACATTGATTAATATCCTTCAGGTGTCTAAAAGATAAAGAATATGGAGGCCTGGCAGCAGTCATTGAGTCAACAGTGAAAACCCATCACCAACATGATTTTTAGCTCTTAGAAAAGGCTCTGTATCTTAAGATGCTTTAAGCTTTGTGCCTCTTGTGGTTGGGGGGCTGTAAACAATCCACAAATCGTAAAAGTCTCTAACTGTCAGGCAAGTTAGAGAGCCATCAGAGGGGTTTGAGCTGAGACACTCCTTTTGCAGGAGACTGTTAACTGAAGCCCTGAGTTAACTCTTTCCAGAGAGTGTCAGAAGAGTGGAAAGCACAGAACAATAAAATCAGGCCGACTCTGGTTTTGGGGGTACATGCTCAGGAAAACTCAGGGGGGACCCCTGAAGCTAAATCACTTCTTTGCGTTTTGTCTGGCTTCCTTCCTCAATACCACTGCCACGGGCAGGATTCCTCACGCTGGCTCCCAGCACCTGAGTCCTCTCCTCCCATTTCCACATGAGCACACACCAATCAGGCTTTTATGTTCTCCACTCCGCTGAAAGGGTGCTGATTAAGGTTTGACTTCTGAGTTGTCAAATCAGATGGCTATTTTCCCATCCTCCTCTCTCTTGATCTATCGACTACATTGGCCTAGCTCTTCCACCCTCCTCCTTGTACACTTTCTTCCTCTGGCTTCAGGACACCACATACTCCCATTTTGCCTCCCACCTCACTTGCTCCTTCTCAAGACTCCTTTTTGCTGATTTCTCCTTATCCCCTCAACTCTACAGGGTGGCCTTCCTCAAGCTAGGTCTTTGATCTTCCTTCTCACTCCCAAGGAACTAATAAAGTGGTCTCTTGCAGTCTCATGGCTTGAATTACCACCTATACCCTGTGAATTCCTGTTACGGGTTGAGTCGTGTTCTCCCAAAAGGTACGTGGAAGTCCTAACCCCTGGTATCCCAGAATGTAACCTTACTTGGAAATAGGATTGTGGCAGATGTCATTAGTCAAGACGAGGTCGTGCTAAGCAAGGCAATCCCTTCATCTATTATAACTAGTGACCTTACAAGATGATGGAAGAGGATATTAAGATACACACACCAGGAGAATGCCTGATGCAGCTGTAGTCCATGGTGAGCTGTAATTCACCTGCTGGTTCAGCAGGCCAGGCTCCATCCTTAGCCTGGCAATGGGCAGTATCCCGAGGATTGTCAGCCACCATCAGAGGCTGCTGCTGCTGCTGCTAAGTCGCTTCAGTCATGTCCAACTCTGTGCGACCCCATAGATGGCAGCCTACCAGGCTCCTCCGTCCCTGGGATTCTCCAGGCAAGAACACTGGAGTGGGTTGCCATTTCCTTCTCCACCACCAGAGGCTAAGAAGAGACAATTAAGGATTCTATCTAAAGTCTTGGAGGGAGCATGATCTCACTGACACCTTGATTTCGGACTTCTAGCCTCCAGAAGGAGAAGGCAGTGGCAACCCACTCCAGTACTCTTGCCTGGAAAATCCCAAGGACGGAGGAGCCTGGTAGGCTGCAGTCCATGGGGTCGCGAAGAGTTGGACATGACTGAGCGACTTCACTTTCACTTTTCACTTTCATGCATTGGAGAAGGAAATGGCTACTGCAAGCTTTAAGTGGAACTATTGATCTTCCTATCCCAAACCCACTCCCCTCTCAGGCTTCCTCAGTGTCATAAACTCCATCTTCCCATTTGCTTTGGTCAAACTCTGGAGTCATCCTTGGTTCTTTTCTTCCTCTTACACTCCACATCTAAATCAGCAAATCCTGCTGACTCTACTGTATTCAGAATCTGGCCCCTTTTCATCACCTATTTCATCACCACCGTGGTACAAACCACTAGCATTTCTCGTAGGTTATTTTCGGTTGCCTCCTAGCTGGCCCTCTCTATTTCCACCCTGGCTACAACCATGGCCAATTCCCAACACAGCAGTCAGGGAGAGCCTGCTAGACAAAGGCAGATCATGTCACTCCTCTGCTTCGCCGCCTCCAAAGCCAGAGTCCTGACAGGGACCTATCGGGCACTATAGGATCTGTCCTGCAATGCCTACCTCGTCTGTCCCCCCCCCCCCACTCTATCTCTCCTCATCTTAACATGTTGAGCGTTAGAGACTGGCAGTGGCTGCTCCCTGTTCTGGGACCGCTCTAATCCTGGGAGCTCTATGACTCACTTCCTCACTGCCTTCAGGTTTTTCTCCCAATATCTCCTTATCTATATCCGTATCACCTCCTCTGAGCACCCTGTTAAAACAGCAAACCCCACTGCCAGCTCATCCCCCTACGCGGCTTTACTTTTTGCCCTAGTATGTACCACCTTCTGAGTTTCTTATATTGGGTTTGAAAAATTGAATATTTCCTGCTGTATCAGTAAACAAGAATGCAAGGATGTCATAGTCATCAGCCATTCCGGCTCTCCCAAATGAGCCAGTGAGCCCTAAGGGAACTCAGGAAAGAGAAGAATGTCTGCCATCTAGCAGCCATCACACTGCAGCCTCTTCCTACGGTAAACCTTGAGGAAAGAAAGCATAGGACGTGAAAATACCGAAACTGGCCCCAGATAGCTGAGGTGCATATGAAAGGAATGATTTCAGTGAGCCCAGATCTTGCATCTTCCCGTACATAGAAAAGAACTATATTCCTTAATTGGGTTATCTGGCTTTCTTTAATTAACAATCATCTTTTGATGTTCAGACTACCTGCCCTTTGTTGCAAAACTTCCACATAACCTGGCTCCTCCCCTCGCCTCCTCAAAGCAGCTATCCCAGGGTCACTTAAGATGCTATCTCCTGGGCTGGAAGTCCTAAAAAGTCCCACCGAATAAAACATAACTCAACTTTTAGGTGGCGAGTACTTTTAAGTCAACAGGATTTTTCTGTACCAGCTTCCGGAAACCCGTACGAACTTTTTGGCCACCAATATTTTCAGCCTCCTTGTACTGTTTCAGCTCCTTGAAGATGAGGTGCTTATGTATTTGGCTCGTTTCTGTGTCCCAGGGCCTCCAACAAGGATATGATTGGCAGTTGCTGGTACCCAGAGTAGTTGAATAAAGAAATGAACAAAGTAATTGCACATAGTGACCAGAGGTCTAAATAAAGGAAAAGAGAATACGGGATGGCATAGCGCGTGCCAGGGTGGCTGTGGGAGGAGGTACTGATCATGGGGAGTCCAGAAAGGCCTCAAGATGGTAGATTCCTGTGAGTTGAGACCTGAGTGACAAGAGGGTCATGATGACCTGCGCCCCAAGCCCATGAGGACTTGTACAGAGGCCCAGTACAGAGGCCCAGGTTGGGACCCAAACAGAAGGCAATGTGGCTGGAGGGGGCTGATGGAGGGGCCCTTAGGAGACAGTCAGATGGCTGCAGGAAGGAAGCTGATTCTGACTCTTGTGTTGGAAACTGTTTCTTTGACTTGCTTTTCGTTGCTTTTGTTATTATACTTCCTGGCTTTCCTGGAGGACCCTGCCCCCACGGCCTGACTGTAAACTAAAGTGCTTTTGTTCAGCTCCTGGAGTGATGGTTTGTCCCAGCCTACCTGCGAATAGAAGAGAATAATAACACATCCCTTCCAAAGGCTGGCCACTCCCTTGAAGATGTTTTGCAAGACTGTAGACCCTGTAGAACTATACAAAAAAGATCTTCATGACCAAGATAATCACGATGATGTGATCACTCACCTAGAGCCAGACATCCTGGAATGTGAAGTCAAGTGGGCCTTAGAAAGCATCACTACGAACAAAGCTAGTGGAGGTGATGGAATTCCAGTTGAGCTGTTTTAAATCCTGAAAGATGATGCTGTGAAAGTGCTATGCTCAATATGCCAGCAAATTTGGAAAACTCAGCAGTGGCCACAGGACTGGAAAAGGTCAGTTTCATTCCAATCCCAAAGAAAGGCAATGCCAAAGAATGCTCAAACTACTGCACAATTGCATTCATCTCACATGCTAGTAAAGTAATGCTCAAAATTCTCCAAGCCAGGTTTCATCAATACTTGAACTGTGAACTTCCAGATGTTCAAGCTGGTTTTAGAAAAGGCAGAGGAACCAGAGATCAAATTGCCAACATCCGCTGGATCATGGAAAAAGCAAGAGAGTTCCAGAAAAACATCTATTTCTGCTTTATTGACTATGCCAAAGCCTTTGACTGTGTGGATCACAACAAACTGTGGAAAATTCTGAAAGAGATGGGAATACCAGACCACCTGACCTGCCTCTTGAGAAACCTATATGCAGGTCAGGAAGCAACAGTTAGAA